>NC_043000.1:160934182-160954182 GCF_006345805.1 Octopus sinensis | reverse complement strand
TAAAGTCGACCTCGGCGGAATATGAAATAAAAACATAGCGGCAGACGAAATACGGCTACGCATTTCGCCCGGCGTGTTAACGATTCTGCCAGCTCGCCGCCTTAATAAACAACAATTTTTTGATAATGGACAGTACCTGTAATCTAAAGTCCCAACCAAACTGCACCACGCTCATTCTGCCATAGAATTACGTTGAGAATACAAGTGTCATTTGAAAGTTTAGTACTTTACATATTAATTTTAAAATGTGTAATTTATTTTAAAAAATATATTATTTGTTAAAAGCGTACTATTTGTAAAAATGTACTCTCTCTTTTACTCTTTTACTCTTTTACTTGTTTCAGTCATTTGACTGCGGCCATGCTGGAGCACCACCTTTAATCGAGCAACTCGACCCCGGGACTTATTCTTTGTAAGCCCAGTACTTATTCTATCGGTCTCTTATTCCGAACCGCTAAGTGACGGGGACATAAACACACCAGCATCGGTTGTCAAGCGATGCTAGGGGGACAAACACAAACATACACGCACACACACACATATACATATATATACATATATACGATGGGCTTCTTTCAGTTTCCGTCTACCAAATCCATTCACAAGGCTTTGGTCGGCCCGGGGCTATAGTAGAAGACACTTGCCCAAGGTGCTACGCAGTGGGACTGAACCCGGAACCATGTGGTTGGTAAGCAAGCTACTTACCACATATCTACTGTTTGTTAAAAAGTGTTCTATATATATTTTCTAGTTTCATTTAATATATGTATTATTTATTTTGTTCAGCTTCAGGTTGACCCTGTCAAACAGACTTATGACCAAAAACGTTTCAACCATGACTATTCCGTTTGGTTTCTTTCTATTTTTGTATGAGCAGAGAAGCGAATACATATCTCAGACTGTGAGGTTTTCTAAGGTGTCAGGAGTGATCTGACTATTATTTCTAGCACTTAGAACAAACATATAAAGTCTCACGTATTGATATACTAAACCATTATATAAATGTATTCGGGTAGACATAAACCATTCATTTATTTATCACCTTTAATATATAGTCGTTTGGTGCCTATAGTGGAGCCCATTTTGTCCAAAGCATCCCTACAGGGTCACTAGTCAGATGATAAAATCCCCTTTTCTTCCAGGCTACAGAGTCGCCGCAAAGGCTCAAGGCTCTCCTGTTATATATGTGTATATATATATATATATATATATATTATATATATATATATATATATTATATATATATATATATATATATATATGTATGTATGTATGTATGTATGTATGTATGTATGTATGAAACAATTACAAAGAATACGGAAAGTAGTACAACGTCTAATTTTTCTTCTAAATTTACAGTTGGCCAAACAGCACATTTATTTGGTTAAATTGACCGACACGTGTTTCTGCTGCAATTAGCATGTGCAGTTGCACCTTCCACTGCAGCATAATCTACTTGGCATCTTCATTACAACGAGCAACTAAAGCGGTCTACCGTTAAATGTAGAAACTTACCATCAATATATTTCTGAAGGACATCACGGTGTCATCTTATACACATACACACATACACACACACACACACATACATACACACATGCAATCGCAAACACATGCACACACTTGTCGACTGCTCCATATTCACTGATGATTGACGTCTCTCTGACTTTCTTTGATGTCAAAAGCATTTCTGATTATCCGTCTATGGTTGCTCAAATCAATATTGAGTTCTGACGCAGATCTATACATACATATTAGGTATATGAAAATCATTTACACTTCTCTACTGTCAGTTGCACATGATTCTTTTCACGCCCTTTCAGTGGAAAGCTACGTTCAATTTTTTAATCGAAGCATGTTTACATTTTTAATGCATAGTTATATGGCTTAAAAATTGCTAAACCGGCTTTCCTGAAGAGAGCGTAAAAAACAAATCGATCACCGGGGTTTCACGATTGAGATGTGCTCTGCCTTTTAAATAACACATATACATACAAAAATATATGCATACATGCACGTATGAGAAATAAGTATAAGCAATAAGGAGCCCAGAAGGATATAATATATAATCGAATAACTTTATTTGAGTGACAATCGAAAATTTATGATGTGTGTGTATGTGCGTTTGTGTGTGCGTGTGCGTGCGTTCGTGCACGTATATGTGTGTGTGAGGGGACAAATGAAATAAAAAAGACACTTAAAAATTTTGTTAGGAGTTACATATGTTATTGTTTAAAACAGTTAGATTCGGCTCCATGTGACATGAAATTTCGGAGGCATTTTATAGACACCTAGCTCATTGAGGGTCCGTTAACCGAATGCTATCAAGTAGTGATGCAGTACGACCGTTGCAGTCGAAGGAATCAACCCCAGTAATGTTTTTGAAGTCTGGTACTTAATCCATACGGATCTCTCTTGTCGAACCACTAGTTTACATTTACGCAAACACGCGTACACCGGTAGTCAAGCGGTGGTAGGTGGCAAATACAGATACGCACAAACACACACACACACACTAAAAAAGAAAAACACACACAGAAAAAGTAAAGATCCTTCCCCAGTCCTATAAACTCATAGGGCCAGTTTTCCTGTTTGCATGGCGTATATATTCCCCGTATTTTTTCGCCGGTCCGTCGCAGGATTTCTCAGTTTTGAATTTTGAGTGTATTGCGGCAACTGAATGAAGTGTTTTGCTCAAGAACATAACAGGTCGCCCGATCCAGGAATCAGAAACATATGTATATGTATATAAATCTATATATCTATATCTATATCTATATATATGTATGTATGTATGTATGTATGTATGTATGTATGTATGTATGTATGTATGTATGTATGTATATATATACGGTAGTGGACTGGGTCTAATAATATTGGTTGCCAGGAGATTAAGGCGACCCACCCGCATCTACAATGCTATCATTTCATCTTTCTTTTCTTTTTTTTTGTTAAAAGTATTCTTTTGAACTGTCTACGAACACACCCAGACTGAAATAATTAATGCATTCTTCCAGGAGTGAATAAAAAAATTTTCAAACTTGACGGGATAGGCCCCTTAGATACTAACATGGGACCCCATATATGGATTCTAATGGTGCAGGGGCCCACTTGCTATCGAGCAAGCTGGCAACCTAGCCAGTCCGCCAATGTATTTATCTATTTATATATAAAACTGAGAATGTCTGTCTGTCTGTGTGTTCCCCTAAAACTTGAGAACTACACAACCAATTTCATTCAAATTTTACACATGCCTTACTTAGGGTCCGGAGAGTGTCATCGGCAAAAATTTTGAACTTTTTGCCTAGGGCGAGCCCACAGCGATATCATATCTTCTCCACTACGATTGCCGAAAACTTGAGAACTACACAACCAATTCCATTCAAATTTTACACATGCCTTACTTAGGGTCCATGTAGTTTCATGGACAAAAAAATGTTCAACTTCTTGCCTAGAGCGAGCCCATAGCAATATCATATCTTCTCCACTATTTCAGTATTACGTGTTAAAATTGAAACAAAAACGTTTCTCTATTTTATGTCAGATACTTTCACTTTAACAATAAAAATAATAATAACAATTGAATTATATGTAGTAAGTACTAATTAAAATCAAACTAAAGTATAATATAATCGTAACATAACAAAAGTAAAAATAGCAATTGGTATAAAATTGCATCAATGACTTGAACTTGAATAAGTGGTTTCACATGAATGGGAATAAATTAAAAATAAAATTAGCGTGCAGAAATGGAATAGTCCAGATGGATAATAAAAAATCAAATTAACGAAAAGACTATTGTTTATAAAGTATACAATGTAGAGAAAAAAGATTTGAACACATGGAGGAAAGCACTTTCGAAAAGTGTCTTGGTGCGACTATGAAAGACATATAATCAGAGGCAGTAAATTCGCCACAATAGAAGCAAGGTTCGAGTCAACGGAGCGTGCAAGGGAGTACTCGACTCGAACTTGCAAAGTGGAAATATTTTACTTTTACCTTTATATCTGGGACGTAGGACGTCCCGCAAAACAATTTTAAATGCCCCCCCCCCCCGAAGTAGAGGTAGGCTGGATTGTAGCCACACTTCTATACAAGAGGGAAGACAAGATACAATTGATCGAAATTACAAGAGACAGGCTAACAATTCCAGTCTGTTATATATTTTGAGTATTGTTATCACTAGCAATATCAAGATATAACTTTGTATTTTGCATTTTATGTGTAGATGTATATATATAGATGTACATGTAATATGTACACATATATATACACATATATACATGCACTAGCACTATGACCCGGCAACGATGGGTCTTTAATGCTAATATATATATATAGCTGAATTTCACAGAAAAACAAAAGAGGAAGATAGGTGTATAAACAACAAAGAAGTGTATTAATTTAAAGCTCGGAAAAATGAGGAAGTCTTTTACGTTCCGAGCCTACGCTCTTCAACAGAAAGGAACACGATGAAATGGATAGAGAAAGAATAAAAAAAGATGCTGGGGCTAGCGATCAGTCATATATGTGTATTATATATATATATATATATATATATACATATAATTGCAGCATGGAAGGTGCTTATAAGCCATTTAAGAAACACACAAAACCGTTAGATTCACTTCAACATTTAAATTTAATTTGTCAAAATATTTTATATATATATATACATAAATATATATATATATATATATAATATATATATATATATCTATATGTATATGTATATATATATATTATATATATATATATATATATCTATATATATATATATTATATATATATATATATATATATGTATACATATATATATGTATATATCCATGCATGTGTATATACGTGTGTGAATATATGTATATATATTTGTGTATATATTTACGTATGTGTATATTTACATATATATGTGTGTGTGCGCGAATGTATGTCGTCCTGTTATCCACATGTATATACATGGGTATAACAGTATAAGTATGTGTGAATGCGGCTGTGCAAGAAAGTATTTTGAGGTGTAGTTAGAAAATGTTAATAAAGTTAAGGTCCATACGTTCTTGTCTTGTCTTTCGACCTTTTTAAACTTTTTGACTCTTATACTTGTTAATACCATTTTAATGTCTATATTTCTGTCTGTTCTCCATTTAATTCATTTAAACTAAATCTTTCGAAAAATACTTTTATATATTGGGTTGTCCGGAAAGTTCGTGCCGATTTTTAAAGGTAAGATAAAGGTCAATAAATACTTGCCATTACATTTTTAATGAACCAAATATGAACCATTTTGTTGCATAATGTGTCTCCATCTTTCCTTTAACTTGAAAATACCCTCTTACCAGAATTTCATGGCAAAGAATTCATGAAAGTAGCTTTTTACGTCATCCAAGGAATTGAAATTTTTACCATTAAGACTATTCTACAGAGATCTGAATAAGTGGAAATCCGAAGGAGCAATATCTGGTGAATATGGTGGGTGGGGTAACACATCCCAGCCGAGCTGCAGCAATTTTTGTCTGGTTCCTAAAGAAACATGTTGTCTTGCATTATCATGTTGGAAAACAACACCTGTTGCATTATCATGTTGGAAAACAACACCTGTTGCATTAATATGTTGGAAAACAACACCTGTTGGCCAATTCTGGACGTTTCTCTTGAATTGCTGCTTTTAACTCGTCCAGTTGTGAGCAGTATTTCTCAGAATTAATTGTCTGGTTACTTGGGAGAAGCTCATAGTACAGAATGACTTTCCAATCCCACCAGACATAAAGCAAGAGTTTTTTAGGGTGAAGACTCGCTTTGGAGTGGAGGTGTGAGTGTGTGTGTGTGTGGGGGGGGGGGGCTAAGTGTGGCTCATGTCACTTACTCCAGGATTGCTTTCTCTGAACATTTCGGTAGATAATCCATTTTTCATCACCTGTCACAATTTGCTTTAAAAAAGGCGCGTTTTCATTCCGTTTATAAAGCGAATTACAGATGGAAATGCGATTCAAAAGGTTCTTCTCACTCAACTCATCGTAGCGTTTTGTGTACTCAAGCTTTACCAGGTGCTCATGAACGATGGATTTTGATAGGCTGAGGTTTTCTGCCAATTGCCGGGTTGTGCAATGTGGGTTATTCTTAATTAATGACTTGATTTGGTCATCATCTGTAGTGGATGGTCTCTCTGATCGCTCTTTATCAATAAGGCTACAATCTCCAGCTCGGAACCTTGCGAACCACTTCCGTACAGTTCTTTCGGATAAAGAAGCATCACCATAAACTGCGCATATTTCTTTGGTTGCTTGTGAGGCATTATTCCCTTTACGGAAAAAGAAAAGCATCAAGTGTCGAAAATGAACTTTCTATCTTCCATTTTAATGGGTTACATAATTAACACAGGTTATAGGAACATCTTCTTCCACGAAAAGATAGCTTAAACTGTGCTCTAAATGGAGGTGTAGTCAAATCCTATTTTATGGACTCAACCATGTTCTAAAATAAGTCGAAAGGTGAGCTGCTATAAATAGGCACTAACTTTCCAGACAACCCAATACTTTTTCAACTATTTATTTTTTATATTTATTTTGTTTGACTTTCTTTTTTTAAGCTTAACTGTGTTTTGTTAATATTAAGAATTAATTCCTTGAACGTCTATGTATTACTTTAATTGATATGAACCAACTCATCTTTATTTTAATCGACCAAACCACGCTAATTGTATCTAGCTTCGGTCTTTCATGCATTGTGCATATAAAGAGAAAATTTCGTTAGAATACTTAGAGTTAAATCGTTGAAGCGCTGAAACATGACTTTCAGTTGATCTGATGAGCTAACTTTCTTTGTTTAAATTGATTTGTGGATATACAGTTGCATTATATAATGCATCGCGTCCATATTAATACAAACATGTAAGCAATATCTTCCGCACTGAAATTAATACTACATGAAGAAGGCAACGAAACGGCTGCAACCCGAAGAATGTCAAGAGATTAAATAGATATATTCACCCCTCATACCTCCTTACTTTTCATGGTCTGTATTCTCCTCAAGAAATAATTTCATCGATTGGTACTTCTGGATTTCAGCTGCATGGACACTCTACATTACATATCGCTTTATTGGATTACTATGAGGTGTTTTAGTCGAGTCCGTTAGTGGAGCTTCTTCTGAGAACCACAAGACTGTCTGAATCCATATCTAATACCAAATATTTATGCGTGTATATATATATATATATACACGCACACACAAACAAAATGAAGCAGCGCTCAATGCATATGAATGGAGTTACACTCACAACGCACACACTCATACAGGCGTGCACGCACACACATACATACACACATCTTTTCCTACACGTTTATTATTCATAATTTACGCTTAAACGGCACTGTCTCTCATAATCCATACCGCATATTCATGGTAACTGCTAGATGATCACCCAATTTTCCAATTTTCCTATATGTAGTAGTCCATATATTTAAGTAAATTGAAGCTTGCATATTAGAACACAGTTTACCGCTACGTGATCGTCAGATCTGCAAGAAATAGTCGTTAAATATCCCTGAAATCTTACCTAAATAAGACATTTGGTCCAAATCTCAGAAAAACTGTATGAAAAATTGACACTAATGACCTGGGGTTAAGCAGCAATAATTTTCGTTACCTAATCTCACATATAACAGTTACCTCCCTAGTTCGCCTACTGCTGCTGCCACAAATACTACTACTACTACTACTACTACTGAGTGAGAGAGCCATGCATGCCCTTCAAGTGACACTGGGGTACAAATATACGTAACCCAATATACCCATCACGACCACTCATCTGATAAGGGATACCAGATACATGCATCACGACCATATATGAGCGACATGGTGACCTCATATCAAGATAAACAGCGCATGGCCTTGCAGGTGGGGCCCAGTTGGAAATTTTCCAACATCTTGCTCCATATAGCCCATGTTGGTCAAAAGATCACTAAATAAGGTTTGTTTAAGAATGAAGAACGAAACAGTCATGTTTCGAGAGTTAAATTATTCAAACCCCAAAGAATTCCTCTCAACACATGGCTATAATGCTCCCCCACCACTCCTGCTCGTGATCAGAGTCGCACATATCATCAGTCACTAACGTTCATGCTCAAAGGGTTAAGGACAAGCAACTGACAAGAAAATCTGTGGTATCGAGCAGAATATTTACTGTAGCCCATCTTTTATACCAATCAGTTAAGTTCAGAAGTTATGAGAACCACTGCCTGGTACTGCACCTATCTGTATATCTCTGATAATTATTTGTGTTGCGTTGATTTCTCATTGCGTGATTTCTCATTGCGTTGATTTCACTCATTATGACTGTCGCTTAATATTATGCAATCACCTCTGTCTGTCTGTCTGTTTGTCTGTCCGTCTGTCAGTCAGTCTGTGCGTCTGTCTGTCTGACTGTCTGTCTGTCTGACTGTCTACTGTCTGTCTGTCCATCTATCTATCTATCTATCTATCTATCTATCTATCTATCTATCTATCTATATATCTATCTATCTATCTATCTATCTATCTATCTATCTATCTATCTATCTATCTATCTATCTTTCTTTCTTTCTTTCTTTCTTTTAGTCACTTCAGTCTTAATATATTCAAAACGATTTAGAGTGTAAGTCTCTATGTAGTCAATTGAATCGTCGGAAATAACAGTCAAATCTCTCTCAAATCATTCTGCTCCCTCTTGGAAAGAAAAATTAAGGCACTTTTGATAAAGTGGTTCTGAGTTCTCAGCCCATAGATGAAGCAAGCGATTATCTCAGCTGGAATGTTTTTTGACTTGCATGCTAAACCACAATATTTCCAACTTATGTTTTCCCTTTTTTCACCAAAGATCATGACAATGAACAAAGATTTTTCCATTCGTGCCCATCTCGTCTTCCAGAAGCATTGCCTATCCTTTCCTTTTTTTTTCATCCTCCTTTTTCTTCCTGTCCATCCCTCCACAATCAACCATTTCTTGCCCCCATATTCACTCCTAATTCCCACTGCCACTGACTTCCTTTCACCTCTCCTATTTCACTCGTCTGCACTCTAAACCTCTTCCCCTTTTTACCTCTTTAGTCTATCCCTCTTTACTCTTCTTTATTCTCACATTCATTCACTTTTTATTTTTATTGCACTAGAACAAATAAGTGATCTTGTGTTAATCTTAGAAATCATTGAACAGATAAACAGAATCGGTAAGATTAAACGTGAAATACTACATTGCAGGATTTAGTCACGTCTGAGAGCAAAACACACAAGGGGCGGTATTTTTGCCTTTCATCCAAAGGGGACAATAAAAATAAAGTGCCAGAGAACTACTGACCTCGGGATTAGTGATCTATACCCATTTCAAAAGTTTGTGACATTGAACCTATGTGAGAAATCAATATCAATTGGCCGTTCTCATTTAAATCCTGATCTCAGATTATACCAGTGTGAAGCCCATTTCATGCTCTTGAGCTCAACGAAATAAATACCAATTGTATTCTTGTACCTGCATTTCCTGTTTCGAATATATAAAATAGATACCAGCTTATAATCAGAACAGGTACAACACTGGCTTCCCCGACACTGATAATTCGGAACTTATTGTAACCCGCACTAATTTATACGAAAGCACAGATACCTGTTTTCTACTTAATTATTCATTAATACACTTAGAGTGACTAACCCTAGGTCGAAAAAAATCAGTATTATGGAAAGCCTTTGGCATCAAAGATTCCGAAAAATCGACGTTGTTGACACTATATGGTTAAGAAATTCTCTTCGCAATCACGAGGTCTCAGATTTAATCTCACAGCGTGACATCTTCAGCAAGTGTCATTTTCGATTGCCTCGGTCGACCCAATCCTCGTCACACCGTGCCACGCCGATCTAGCTTGCAAATTACAGCAAGGATACACGTGCATGTATAATCCTCAGGCACTTACTCATTCAATTCAATGAACATGGTAATGCAGTTGATCAAACTGCTGTATACATTAGGTTGATCGAGATGCATTTTATAACTTCCAGATAGTTCTGACTGACAAGACACAACATGTTGAAACACCGGTATCTCAGAATCATTTGCGGCTTCCATATATTTTGCGTTTGAACCTGCCGGAATGCATGACGAATGAATATGCAAATCATCTTTGCATATCTTGCTATAGAAAGTGGAAATGACGATTTTTCATTTACATCTTAATTTCATCATCCTGGGGGCCGATACAATGGTTACCGATTATATATTATATACACCAGTTATATACTGTGGTCTTATAAACCTGTAGCATTGAGCCTAGGAGAAAAATGAATTCTTCATATATCTTCGATCATCCTATATATTTCGAAACCCCAATATATTTCTATCCCCGAAATTTCCCTCATCACTATATTTTCATCTCACTCGTCAATATCCCTGTTCCTTCAGCTTTCGTCTTTCAATCGTACTACCTTTTTCTCTCTCATATCTTCATTATTTCTCACGACCCCACACTAAGCTTTCTCAACCAAGCTATCTCTGTCTAGTTCCCCAGTATTTCTTACTCTTTTCTTACTCACTCATCCAATCTCTCTCACTCGTCCTGCTATTTCCACGTACCTCACTTTGTGTGTCTCACACCCCTTATCTCTTTAACTGCTTCTAACCCTTCCAACTCCCTATAGTTTACTGTCACAATTCCGCTACCTAATATATATCACTGCTCCCTCTTTTCTCTCTCCCAGTACTACTCCCATATTAAACTATACTCGTTCCTTCTTCATTCCCTTGAGCCCTGTCTTTCATTCACTTATGTCATTGTCTCTGTCTCTCTCTCTCCCTCTCTCTTGCTTCTTCTCATTCGTCCACTTGTTATTATACCTTTTATTTTCACCTTCTACTCATTAATCACGTTCCATTCGCGCTCAACTTCTATCCACTCTCACTCTCTTTCTTTCCTCCTACTCCTCCTCCTCTTCTTCATCCTTCTCCCACTCTCTCTCTCCCTCTCATCCTACACTCAGTTGTTATTAACTCTTGCTTTCTTTTTTTTTCCATCCCTCGCTCTCGCTCTTACTTCCAGTCTTTCACTTTCTTAATCATTTTTTTCGTCCTTTTCTTTATTAAAACCTCTTTCGTTCTTCCTCCCATACATTTTATTTCTCCCTCATTAACCCTCTCTCTTTGGTGTCTAACTCACCAAAAACTCACTCACTCAACCCTTCTTATCATCTCATTTTTCTCTTTCTTTATCAAGCTCTCATCCCCATCTCTTTGGTTTATCTTCTAAATTCCACAACCTTCCTCTCACTTTTACACACGGTTTAATCCTTTAGTCCAACCACTCTTTCTTTCTTTACTCTCCCTCCCTCCCTCTTCTTCTCCACTCTCTGTCACCAAATCATACTTCCGTTTCTATTCCTTTTCCCCTTCTCTCTCATTCTCTCCCTCACCCTATTAAATGTCTTCACTCTCTCTATCACTAACTCTACACTTCGCCTTCTCACACTACTTCCTCTGTCACTATCAGTATTCCTCCTACTCGCTGCCTTCTTTTTTCTTCCACTCTCTTCCTCACATTCCCACCCATCTTCTCTCTTCCGATTAGTATCTCTTCCTTCATCTCCTCCCCTCCCCACCTTTCTCCGTCTTTCACCTTCACTCTCTCATTCTCAACTTCTCTATCACTATCACTATTTTCCCTCTCACTTCCTTTCTCATCAACAGCCCTTCACGCATTCTTCCCTTATCTTGTCATACCACACTCTCACTCTCCCATTATCACTACTCTTTCTTCTACTGCCTCTCACTCCATCTCCTATATTTGCCACTTTCACAACACCCTTCGCCTCCCCCTTCTCTCTCTTTTTTTTCATCCTCATCGTCATCATCTTCTCTTTCTCGCTTTCGTTTTCTCTCCCACCATCACTCATTCCAACTCCTTTGCCAGCAGTGCAAAGTCCAAAACCAAACGACAATATAGCAGAGATCGGGAAAGATTAATGAATTCATAATTACAGCAATCAATCAATATGTCCAATTAATTAAAATCAAGAGTGACAGACGACAGTGAGTTGTTGGAGAAGCAGATGATACTGTTGTTGTTGTGATGGTGGTGGTGGTGATGGTAGAGTTACTGTTGTTGCTCACGTTGTTTTTGTTGTTTGTAGTAATTTAAGATGGGGCGGAGGGTGTTCTAAGGGGTTGTTGTCGCTTGTGGTATAATGATGATGCTGTCGGTGGTGTGGTGACGGCGACATACTGATGGTGACTCTGTTGGTAGTGCTGAGGTGATGGTGTTCATGTTTGTCAACGATGGCAATGTTGTAAAAGGTGGCGGAAGTATTAGTAGTGGTGACGGTGTTGGCGGTTTAGTGATTATGATGCTGTTTTGTTAGTGACGTAATCATGTTTGTTTGTTACTTGTCACACTGTACTGATGATGTTGTTGTTGTTGTTGTTGGCGGTGGTAATAATAATAATAATATAATGATAATAATAATATAATAATAATAATAATAATAATAATAATAATAATAATAATAATAATAATAATAATAATAAGTCACATACTCAGTCACAAAACAGGCAAAGGAATATCTAAGTGAATTCCGAATACAACCAATTTCGGAATTAGAGATAGACATACAAGAAACAAGCACAGAAAAAGCTAGGCGCATGAAAACCCGTGCTAAAACTGCGGCCTTAGATATTCTGAATAATAAATGGCAAGAAAAACCTCTCTATGGCAAATACCCAAAGAGAGCGAATAATGCAGATATCGACAAAGCCCTGACCCATCAATGGCTAATGGCCTCTGGCTTAAAATCTGATACAGAGGGGTTTATTATAGCAGCTCAAGATCAATGCCTACCAACAAGAAACTACCAGGCCAACATATTAAAGAACGGCAGTAGCCCAACATGTCGTGTATGCCGACAACAAAATGAAGCCATTGATCATGTTGTCTCCAAATGCAGTCTTTTAGCGCCTACAGAGTACCTCAATAGGCATGATAGAGCTGCACAATATATTCACTGGGCAATTTGCAAAAACCTGGATTTGCCCCATGAAAAAAAAATGGTGGGAACACAATCCACCCCCAGTGCTTGAAAATGACCACATCTCACTCCTCTGGAACTTCACCATTCAAACTGACAGGAAGATAGATGCAAATAGGCCAGACATCATATTGAAAGACTTCAAACAAAGAACATGCCTCCTCATTGATATGACTGTCCCAATCGATATAAACGTATCTGTCAAGACCTACCAAAAACTGAGCAAATATAAAGATCTTGAAATAGAAATCAGCAAAATGTAGAAGCTGAAGACTTAAAACAACACCTGTTGTCATAGGTGCCCTGGGAATGATAGCGAAAGGGACTGATTGCTACCTAACTCAGATACCAGGAAACCCCAAAATGGCAGAAATTCAAAAGATAGTGCTCATGGGAACTGCTCATATCCTACGCAAAATACTCTCTATGTAATCCCAAGGTTTAAAACAAACTTTTTTTTTTTAAATTTTATTTTTATGTATTAGACATTCACTAGTACAACACCAAAAAACAACCCCCCCCCCCCAAAATATATGGCACAGAACTTCCAACCTGTTGTCTCTTGAGGTCTCTGGGTGAGACTTGGAGCCAACTTGTACAGACATAAAGCTAAAGTCAAACATAGAATAATAATAATAATAATAATAATAATAATAATAATAATAATAATAATAATAATAATAATAATAAAATAGAAGTCACTGCAGCACCAACGGCAGAAGAATTGGAAGAATTCTGGAGAGAAATATGGTCGGCGAACGAACAACCAAAAAAAAGGAGCATCAAAATAACAAACTCGGCATCTGAACAACTTTGGACCCCCATAACAACTGAAGAGGTCACCCAGGCACTGCAATGACTAAGCAACTGGAAGGCACCTGGGCATGACAAGATCCCCAACTTCTGGTTGAAATATCTAACAGGAATGCACAAAAAGCTGGCTGAAAACTTTAACAGCATACTAGCAGAGCCAGAGACAATGCCTGAATGGCTCACGAAGGGGAAAACCATCTTAATTCCCAAATCAAATGAAACAGAAAAACCAGAAAACTACAGACCAATAACCTGCCTCCCTATTATGTTCAAGTCATTTACTGCAGTGATATCGCAAAGGCTGAACAAGCACCTGGACGAAAACAAACTGTTCCCAGAAGAGCAGAAAGGATGCCGCAAAGGCTCATATGGCTGTAAAGATCAACTAATGATTAATAAAGCCATAACTGAAGACAGCCACAGAAAGAAGAAAGGCCTCAGTATGGCCTGGATTGACTACAAAAAGGCGTTTGATAGCATCCCCCACACATGGATCATCGAAACACTAGCCATTAACAAAGTAGCACCAACAATCATAAAATTCATAGAGCACTCTATGAATAAATGGCAAACAGTCCTACACCTCCAAACAAAAGAGGGACTCATGAAAACCAAAGACATCGCCATTAGAAGAGGAATATTCCAGGGAGACACGCTCTCTTCACTCCTTTTCTGCTTGGCACTGTCACCTCTATCTGATATACTAAATAGAACTGGATGCGGATATAAATGTTACGGCAAAACGATCAGCCACCTTTTATATATGGATGACCTAAAACTATACGCTGCAAATGACAAACAGCTGGAAACACTATTAAAGACAGTTCATGGATTTTCCAAAGAAATAGATATGAAATTTGGATTAGAAAAATGAAAGAGAAAATAAAAAAAGAACATTACAGACGAGTTAGATCAATACTAAAAACAGAGCTCAATGCTAAAAACAAGATAATAGGTAACAACACTTTAGCTGTCCCAGTTATAAGTTACAGCTACAATATCCTTAACTGGACACGAAATGAACTGACCAAAATAGATAGGAAAACAAGAAAAATAATGACAGGATCTAGGATGCATCACCCAAAATCTGACATAGAAAGACTATATATACAACATATAGAAGGTGGTAGAGGCCTTATACAGCTGGAAAACTACTATAAAATAACCACCATAGGACTGCAAAAATATCTAATTCAGAAGGAAGGAAAACTGATCCAGATAGCGGCAAAACACGAGCAAAACAAAAAACTGTTCTCAGTATTTAAGGAAGCTGACAAATACAAACAAGAAATCATACCAGCTAATAAACATGAAGAAGAAGAAGAAGAAGATGAAGAAACAACAAAAGCTATAAAACAAATGAAATCCAAACTAAAAATAGAACAGCAACGAACCATGATAAAACGATGACAAGAAAAGCCCCTTCATGGTAATAATTAAAATAGATAATAAAACAACATCAAATAGCATGAACTGATAGCCACAGAAACAAATGTTAATATCACCGAGCTAAATAGCATAATTTATGCAGCAGCCACTGAGGCCACAAAAGAAGCTGGATACTCCGTCAAACCCATCAAACCCTATGGATAAATAATATCCAGAAAAAATAGCAAACAAGAGAATATGTCTTTCAATTCTTAACAAAACTAGTAGACAATCAACACTATTAAGCAACAAGAAGAGGACAAAAATACTGTGCAAATACAACATTACAGAAAAAGGGTTAACTGGGATAAAAGAAAAGCTAAAGCAAGATATCCTTGCCAAAGCACAAAGGTTCCGCCGGTATGAGAAACGCCAACGTTTCTTTGAACAAGACAAACGGTAGAGGTATTTCTGTACACCTGAAGATTTTTGTGAGAACCATAGTAGACACGATCAGAGCGTTATACTTGATTTCCATCCAGTGGACAGCAGGAATTTAGATTTTGCAGCTTGGTTTAGCTATACAAGTGTACCGCCAACCTGCTTTTGTTTCCTAATAACTTAGAGAAAAATGGATATTTCTTAAGGAAATTTTCTACAAATACCTTTTACATAATGTCGATCCCTATTATATTGGAATTTATAGTAAAACTTTTACGACGGTTTGGGCAAAGGAATTTCGAATAATTCACACGCGTCGAATTTGTTTCGTTGTAACTTTCAGAAGATAGGTATTTTTAATGAAATTTTCTACAAATAGCTTTCAAACTTTGTAGATTACGATTATATTGGAATTTAAAGGGAAAAAAATTGGCGGGAGATGCACATATAAGGGAGTACCCCTCCAAAAACGAGATAAAGATGGAGTATTGCAATATTATTTCATTCACTTAGTATTACATGTTTACACTTATATTGCCATCAAAGTATTCTCTATTTGAAGCAATGCATCGGTCCAGACGCGTTTTCTACTGTTCGAAGCAGTCCTGGAACTCTTGCGAAGTGATGCCTTTTAAAGCCTCCGTCGTTTATTTCTTCATCTCTCTCACATGTGCAAATTCCGTAGTACAAGCTTTCGTCCCCAGTGATGAAAAAAGTCCGGATCAACTTCCAACTGTTCTTTCAGTTCACGGCACTCATTCAGTCGTGACTGCTTTTGCTCTTCCGTGGGCAAATGATGCACAGATTTTGCTGCAACACTTTTCATTTGCAAATCCTCGCTTAAAATTCGTTGGCAGGATCTCCAGGACACACTAGTCATGTAAACAAGTTCGTCAATTGTTCGGAGACTGTCCTCTACGATTAGTTTATGAATTTTCCTGATGTTTCCATTCTTTCGGAAGGTCGACAGTCGCCTTGAACGAGATTGGTCTTCAAGTAACAAGAGTGAAAACCACTCGTAAACTTGTGCTTTGCTCATGACAGCATCTTTGTAACCTGTTTGAAGCATGAGAACTGTTTTTGCTGCCGTTTTTCCCTGCAGGAAACAGAACTTCACAGAAGCACGCCGTTCCTTCGTTTCAGATATCACAAAAATCGACGAACAGGGGAGATGCATTGCAAAACAAAGACGTGCCACGTGGTAATACGGCAGTAATCGACGCCGCCGGTCGGGAGGCTGATACTTGAAGTTAGCATCAAGTGTCTTCTAGCGGCGGAACCCTGAACTACAACAGACTTGTCCCACAGAGAGTAGTATCGAGCAGACAGATTGAAACCTGAAGTAGGTCTGGCATAGTTTATAGTTGATCTAATCTATTGTTGACTAGTGATTGTCCTCAATATGTCTGTGCATCGTTTTGCTATCTTTGCCATATCTTTAATGTATTTTATAAATTTTTCTGAGGAGCTGTTAGGAGATAATCAGATTGTTTTCTTATATATGTGGGTAGTATGTCTATGGTGCTGTGTGAGAAGTTTGCTTAATTGATGTTAGAATGGAGACAGTTTCTAAGAGAATTTCTTGTTTTCTGTGGAATAGCAGAGAACGTGTCATGTTTTTCCATGCTGGAGATAATTTGTGCGGTACACGTTGGAGGTTTTGCTGGTGAGATAAACATATATTTTCTGTGCTAGGTTTCTAAACACTGTGGGTGATGTTTAACTGTAGTTTTTGAAGAAAGGTATGTGTGGGATAATGGTGTCAAAAATTACTGTTTCTAGAATTTTTGAAGCTGTGTATAAACTAGATGGTGTATCTATCATCTTACTCAACCTGGGCTCTTTTAAACCTTTAGAGTATTTATGAATTTGCCCAGGTTCTTAATTCTCAGAATGTGTATGTTGGCACGAATAGTCATATATGTTGGTGAGTGTAGCGTCTTGCCTACTCTAAGTGGTGATTTTTCGGTTAGACATCTTGTTTTCTTTGTGTAGTGCTTCGTGGTGGATTTTCGAGAAACGTTTGATAAAGTCATTTACTTGGTGTTGTAATGTGTGTCTATTATTTGATGTTCGTATTATGACATTGGGTGTGGCATCACCTCTGCTGTTGTTAGTAGTGATGATGATGATGATGATGATGATGATGATGACGATGATGATGATGATGATGATGATTCCAAATAGTTTCTTTTTTTCTTAGTTTTGTGTTTTATGTTCGTCAAATATTTGCTAGATTTTCTTTTTCCTTATTTCCTTCTTTGGTTGTTTGAAGCTAAGTTTTATTTCAATTGTGTGTAATTTGGTGTATTATGTTTGATGTTTTATGAGATTGGATCTGGCTGCTACGTATTTGGAGTTATATTTTATGTTGCCTTGTGGGATATATTTTTCTAGATGCGTCTATAATTATTTTGTTGAAAGTATGTACTTAGTGTCTATGTTGGTAATTGTGATGTTGAATTTTGAACACTTTGATTTTCTTACTTGATGGCAATCGTTCAATTGTTCTTTTTACAAGCGGACGAAAGTATTTGCGTTTTCTTGATTGTTGTGTATGCTGTTATGTTAATTGATAAATGATCCATGAAAAGTTGGGAGATATTTTTCTCAATTTGGTGTGATAGCTGGATGTTAGGTGCCAAAAGTGGTGCTTGTGGAAGAACTGTCGTTGTTGGCGTATGTGTGTGTTAAATGTTTAAAATTGTTTCTGATGTGGTCATAATAGTGATGGTAATTATGATGGCCATAATGTTAAGGGTCCAGTTTTTGCCGCAGGCTGAGTGACCAGATAGAAAATCTGGATAAATTATAATAGTATTGATGAGAGTGGTATTTATATTATTGAAGTATTAGTAGTGGGAACAGCAGCAGCAGCGGCAGCAGAAGCAGCAGCCGTTCAAGAATTTGGACCTGGAGATCTCCATTTCCAGCGACTTTGAGGGCCACCTCCCAGTGGTGACGGGTGTCAACGAAGAGCCCTCGACTACAATAAGACGACCAAAGTTTTTTTACAAGGACTGGGGTTTCCCGCCCCTAAGCATTAGACCATCACCTAATCACCCTTACCCGTCTTGTTGAACAGCAGCAGTAGCAGTAGTAGTAGTAGTAGAGTAGTAGTAGTAGTAGTAGTAGTAATAGTTGTTGCTGTAGTAACGGCAGCAGGGTCAGCATAACTAATAGTAGAGGTGATGTGTGGTCTTTGTAACTGCGGTCTAGCATACAATAGCAAAGCTGGAGATGGTGGTGTCTTGAGTGCTGAAATTTTGAATCGGCTACTACGTGTTTCACCGCCAATTTAACCATCGTGGCCGTACCCGGGTCTTAGACTCTGTCTTCTTACTTATACGGGCCTCCTGATATGCCTTGCTTCACTACTAGATTACTTTGTTCATGTACCACTCATCCAGCCATTGCCTTGCCCAGTTTCTGACATCAGGGTTGTGAATATAGTTTACAATGTTATTCTGCAAGCTCTCTATTTGCTGTTTAGAGTTAATGTCAAGAGAGAAAAGGTCGTGTAGCCAACGGGTAGCTCTGTTCAGTTTAAGCTGAAAACTCAGTTTTGGACTGTAGATGCAATTTTGTGGATTGTCGGAATCTGATGCAGTCACTTTGTTATCAGTCAGCAGTTTAAAATTTGGACCTGAAAAACCAGTATCCAATTTGATTTAATAATTATCCACTGATGTACGTTACTGGAAAAGAAAAATCCCATTTAAAAGAAAGAATATTTGATGGTCAAATTGTGAGCAACAGTGAAGATGAGGGTGCAGTTTGCTTCGTCAGCCATTCATCGTTAATCCATATACCCAATTCACATCAGGATCCCAGTCGAATTTCAGAATATCTCATAGGGGCAACCAGTAGGCTATGCAATCTTGAGTTGATCATCCTACACACGAAGTAGTGAGAAATATGATTGTTCTTAAGGTTTTTAACTCGTAATTTCCATGTGGTAGAAGCTTTTTCAATGCTCTGATTGGTGTTGCAGCCGAACTATTTAGTTTGATCTACCTTCCATTTTGTTTTATTGATGCACTCACTCATTTACTCTCTCTGACACTCACACTCAGTTACACATGCGTGCAAGCACACAACCACGCACACACAACCCCTTACGTGTGTATTGCACAATATATATCAATCTGTATATATATATATATATATATATATATATATATATATATATATATATTAATATATATATATATTATATATATGTATGTATATATATATATGTATATATATGTATATATATGTATATATATATATATATATATATATATATATAATATATATATATATATATATATATATATATATATATATATATATATAATTCC
>NC_043000.1:160866682-160929182 GCF_006345805.1 Octopus sinensis | reverse complement strand
TGTGTACCAGCAGCTTTTAGCTGTGACCACGGGGAAAGCATGGGCAGTCAGATGATAGTCATTGAACGTGTTCACTTACCATTCGTCTTATGCATCCTAGCAAAGTGTTTAGGGTTAAAGAAGTTTTTTCTGTTGCTAGGTCTGCGTACATGTTATTATTATGCCTCCCTTTCAGAAGATTATTCGATTTCTTTTGCGTGCTTTTAGATAAAATAAATATGTAAATGTAGCTATGACTGTGTGTTTAAGGATGAATGAAGTCACTCCCCCCCCCAAAAAAAAATTCTTTAATCTTTCTCTTACAAACATGCTGTCTTCTTTGTTTTCCACATGTTCGACACTATTATAATGGCCGCTCACAACAGACTGGAATCCTATCACTTTCCCTCAGACACTTTTCAACTACAAGCTTTTCCACATTTTATCAACTATATCGTATTCAATCACCATAGGCCCAAAATTAAACGATATAGATGGACACTCCTACAGAGAATACCGGCCCTCTGATATACCACTCTATACGCATCTTTTTCCAGCAGTTGTCAAATTTTAGTAGATTAATTGGTAAGTAGACTAGAGTAAACTTACTTACCTAGGAGGTTCTGAAGAAGAGTGGACAGATGCTCTTCCTCCATACCAAACACACAAAAAAAAAGGTCGTTCTGATTTCTTCGATTTCGTTAGATGACTCTCGGCAGGAACTCGGGATCATGCGTAAGAAAGATGCCAAATCTACGTGTTTAATTTCATATGTACTATACTTTGTATAATGAATTATAAATACGGATTCTAAAATTGGTACGAGGACTGAAAAACCGGATAAGAGCAACAGGCAGCTGAATCGATAACGGAAACTCCAAACTTAAACTCAGGTACATGTATACCTGTACCTGTATAAATACACATGCAGACAAACAAATACGTGTGTACATTCGTTTGCAAGTGTATACGTATGTGCATATGTATGTACACACACACACACATATATGCATGTATATATATATGTATATACAAACATATATAGATATGTATATATATATATATATACATATATATATACACATACACACACACACACACACACACACACACACACACACACATATATATATTATATATATATATATATATGTAAACATATATACACAGACTTGCACACGCAAGCAAACACACATACCTGAATATAAATTACATAGATAATTTGTTTCCAGTAAGAGACGAGAGTGTCTGAATTAAATGGAGTTTCAACTTATTATGCATTTACTGATTTGTATGTGTTTACGTGCTCGCAAACACACACACACACACACACACACACACACACACACACACACACACCACACACATACACACACACACACACACACACACACACATACACACACGTGAATACACATATACGCATGCGTATATATGAACGTGAATTTAAGATAATTTACATTTAATACATACACGTGCTCGCGCGTGTCATATATTTGTGTGTACGCTTATGTGTGCGCGTGCGTGAATGGTCATCAGTTAACGGCTTCTGTCAAGGAGGAGGAAGTAATCATCGAATGGACATTTTGTGCCCATTTTAATCAGTAATCGTATCTACTATAAACTTATTAATCAGTTATTGGTTTCGTCCCTTCTTTTCGTGGAAATTAATTAACATCATTATTAATTAACCCATATTGCTAATCTCGGAAGAAGAGCGAACTTTTTTGGCAAAATCACGAATTTGTTGATAGAATAATTATTTGGTCTTATTGTATTTCAGTTTTACCTAATTATATTTCACCATGAAATATCCTAATACACATAGTGATTTCCATTACGGATACTTTGGTCCATACTTGCACATTAGTATCTATGCATATATATATATATATATTATATATATATATATATATATAATATATATATATATATGTATTCATGAATATGCATTTGTCTATGTGTGGATGCATGTGAATATATTTATGTATGTATGTATGTGTGTGTGTATATATGTGTATATATATATACATACATATTTATATACATATATTTATATATATATATATATATATATATATATATATATACATACATACATACATACATACATACACACACGAACGCATATCCATGAAAATATGCATAGATACCGGTATATATACTAATGTGCATGTATACACCAAAGTATCCGTAGTAGAAATCAGTATATGCATTAGGATATTTCATGGTGAAATATAATTAGGTAAAACTGAAATACAATAAGACCAAATAATTATTCTATTAACAAATTCGTGATTTTGCCAAAAAAGTTCGCTCATCTTCCGAGATTAGCAATATGGATTAATTAATAATGATGTTAATTAATTTCCACGAAAAGAAGGGACGAAACCAATAACTGATTAATAAGTTTATAATAGATACGATTACTGATTAAAATGGGCACAAAATGTCCATTCGATGATTACTTCCTCCTCTTTGACAGCAGCCGTTAACTGATATCCATTTATACATATGCGCACCTCCCTCCATATATATATATATATCACAAAGAGGGGTTAATAAGGGATATTCAGCCAGACGAATTACATCTTAAGCTCTCTGTAGATAAAAATACGCCAGACTAACAAGTGTCTTGTGATCCCTATTGTACTCCAGGTAATCCGAATTCGAAAACAACATGTGCCCATTTTAATCAATAATCGTATCTACTACAAATGTATTAATCAGTTATTGGTTTCGTCCCTTCTTTTCGTGGAAATTAATTAACATCATTATTATTCGTGGAAATTAATTAACATCATTATTATTTAATCCATATTTCTAATCTCATTAATCCACAACTGCATTACCCAGTTAAAAAGGTAGGTTTTTACAGAGTTATACATTAAAAAGACAGAAGTAAATGGTTATATGCATTTATTTATCTCATATAAACTAATAGCTGTTTCATATATGCATTTAGGTGCGTTCATAGTTCAATTTTATCAATCAATCGATTGATCGACTGAAAATATAGAAAATAAAAATTGCAATAATAGATAGAGTAGTACAATATATTCACTGGGTAATTTGCAAAAACCTGAATCTGCCCCATGATAAAAACTGGTGGGAACACAAACAACCTCCAGTTCTTGAAAATGATCAAATCTCACTTCTCTGGAATTTCACCATTCGAACAGACAGAAAGATAGATGCGAATAGGACGGACATAAAGGTATTTGTCCAGACCTACCAAAAACTGAGCGAGTATAACGATTTTGAAATAGAAATTGGTAAAATGTGGAACCGCAAGACTAAAACAATACCTGTTGTCATAGGTGCCTTAGGAATGATGGCAAATTGGGGCTGATTGCTACCTAGCTCAGACATCAGGAAACCCCGAAATGGCAGAATTTCAAAAGATGATGCTCATGGGAACTGCCCATATCCTACGTAAAATACTGTCTATGTAATCTCAAATTTTAATGCAAACTCATAATGTTCTTGTATTCTTAAACATTCTCTAGAACAATACTATGTGCAAAACCAAATATATGACACCCTAGGCATAACACCAACATCCAACTTGTACAAATATATGGCAAAAGTCAAACTCATAATAGTAATAATAATAATAATAATAATAATAATAATAATAATAATAATAATAATAATAATAATAATAATAATAATAATGATAATAATTATAATAATAATAATAATAATAATACAGACAAGACGCTAGAACACTGAAGGGGCAAAGAAGAGTGCCTTATAATCGACGTGTCATTGCCAGGAGATCAATATATTATTATGAAAAAAAGAGAAAAGATAGATAAATATGGAATTGAGATTGCCAAGGTGTGGAAGCTACGAGAGTGAAACATAAATTTTGTCCCTATTGTCAAGGGAGTACTGTGTTCGATACCAACGAACCCGAAGAAACATCTGGAAACTTTACAAATACCCTACAATCTAGATGTATTGCAAAAACCATCATTACTTGGAAATTCATGTATATTGCGTAAAGTGTGTCTGAGATCATTGCTTGACTTGACAGACAGTAGAAAACCCCCGGTAGACAATATCTTCAATCAACAACATCATGATACTGGATACTGTGCAACGGCTTACAGGCTTGTGTAGGATGAAAAATTGCAAAGATTAAGCGCTGTACAAGCAATTGAAAACGAATGAAACCGAAAATAGGTGGGTAAAGAAAAGAATGCCTGGACAATATCATAGAGATGTTGAAGATAAGGCAGAGAGAGAATAAAAATGGATGTGGATCACGAAAAGTGATTTAAAATCGGAAACGGAGACTCTAATCTGAGTTGCCCAAGAGCAAGCACTAAGAACAAACTACATAAAATACAGAATAACACATCAGAAAGTGTTAAGTGGAGAATCTATGGACAAAATGGTGAAACCGTATGGCATATAACCAGCCAATGTATGCCGTTAACCCAGAAGGAATATAAGAGACGCCACGACAAAATAGCAAGGCTTGTCCATTGGACACTTTGCAACGAATATGAACTTGACAGAGCAAAACATTGGTAGACCATAAACCCGAAGGTATCATCGAAAATGATAATGCAAGATCCTGTGGGATTTTATGATTCAGTGCAACCATGAGAGAGAATAGGAAGCCAGACATAGTCTTAACTGAGAAAGAAAACACACTATGCTAGATCATAGATATAGTATGCCCAGCTGACAACAAGGTATGCGATAAGGAAGAAAGAAATGTCAATAGATATAGCAGATTAGCTTGGGAGGTTAAACAGTTGGGGTCGATGCAAAGGTAGTAGCAGTACCAATAATTGTCGGAGTCTTGAGAACGTCTTGAGACGTACATGGAAAAAATAGGGGCGGCAATAAGGGTGGAGCACTCAAAAAGTTTGAATTGTTCTCTTTCGAATTTATTTTTCCCATACATACATACATACATACATACATACATACATACATACATGCATACATGCATACATACATACATACATACATACATATATATATATATATATATATATATATATATATATATGTATATACACACACACACATATATATATATATATATATATATTATATATATATATATATATACACATACACACACACAAAACCCGTGAGAACTGAATAGCTGACCGCACCCCATAGGCCAACTTTTGCTAAAACATAACAATACTGACCATACGTTATTTACATTATTTAGATTTGACGGATATTTATCCTTATCGTGTTTGTTGTTAACACAACGTTTCAGCTGATATACACTCCAGCCTTCATCAGGTGTCTTGGTGAAATTTCGAACCTGGGTTCACATTCCTAAGGTATTTTTCGATGTTATTATTATTATTATTATTATTATTATTATTATTATTCAGGTCACTGCCTGGAATCGAATTTGAAATCTTGGGGTTGGTAGCCCGGGCTCTTAACCACTACGCAATATGCCCTCAAGACATTCGATGAAGGCTGGAGGGTATATTAGCCGAAACGTTGTGTTAATAGCAAACAAGATGAGGACAGATATCCGTCAAATGTTAATAATGTACATAATTCTTAATCTCTTAAATATAGAACTGTATAATACTGTCCATTCCTAAATTTTCCATTTCATTATTCTTGATAGACTTAAATCTTCCAACGACTTTTTAAAATTACTATTAGTCGTATTTTTTATTATTTGTTTTATTTTTATTTATATATATATGTTTTGTTTTTTCTTGATTTCGTTTACTTTTTGTCTCTTCTTCTCCATCCCCTTCTTCGCCTACTTTCTTCCTTCCTCTTGCTCTCCTTCTTCTTTTTCTTCTTCCTCTCCTTCTTCCTCTTCCTCTTCCTCCTCTTCTTCCTCTTCTTCACACATGCTTTTATATATAAATTATTTATATTTCATTTTCCCTTATTTTTTAATAAACTTTATATTCTTTTCTGTTCTCTGTGTATTTCTTTTTATGTGTATATTAGTAAGAAAATATCTTTTGCTATTTAAGCAACCATTAAATATACATTTTTCAGTTTGAAAACGACTACACGAAGTTTGAAACTCATATCATAGTAACTCATTGTAAACATTATTCTTAAGATTAAAATACAAATTATCCCCCCAAAAAGCCATCTCTACTCATTCTTTCAAATATATATAATACTGTACAAAGAACTTTTTCATTATTATTCTAATATGTATGTATGTATGTATGTATGTATGTATGTATGTATGTATGTATGTATGTATGCATGTATGTATGTATATATGTATGTATGCATGTATGCATGTATGTATGTGTGTATATATATATATATATATATATTTGCATATATGGGTATATAAATGTAAGCACACGCGCACACCTGTGTACGTATATGCATGCGTTTGTATATATGTGAATATATTTATATGTGCGTATATATGTGAGTGCAAGTATGTAACCGTATATGTGTGCGTATATATATATATATATATATATAATAGTTATCGCCATACTAATATGGCATTCTTATAAAAATAAGAAAAAAGCTGTCCGCTTATTAGCTCCATGAGGCCATCGCCTTAAGTTAGCTATTTGATACACAAACTGTATCCATATAACCTTCGAACAAGGGAGGTCAGTCGCTCCACACTACTTGACCGGCAGCTACAGACGCGTTTCGGGGTATTGCCCCTTTTCAATGCAGCGTAGCCAGCCAGTAGGTGTCGCTTCCGACAATCTCTTTTCGATGGTTTTATTTACCTAGTTTCGGTGGAATACATCCACTTGTTTTCAATAATAGAAATATTAAAATAACTAAGTCTCTCTAAAAGAGAACAGCGATAACTATTATTTTCCGGGAACGCTGCCGCTGTTCTCTTTTAGAGAAAAAAATCGCCAACGGTAAACATGAGGTAACATTTTGAAAGAGATATATATATATATATATATATATATATATATATATATATGGGCGTATGTGTTTGTGCGTGTGTGTGCTTGCATGTGTCCAAGTGTTAGTACGCACATGGATATGTATGGGAACAACCACGTATATGTATGTATAGGCCTATTTGTAAAGGCCGGTGAATGACAATCGCATGTGTAAGAAACCATAAAGAACAAACTAACAGCACAATGAAATCAAATGCCGATTCATTTAAGACGGCAACCATTTTAACAGTAGCAGAATCATCATCCTACTACATCTACACATTCAGTTTGCCAACGGTCCTTCAGTAAATACACCCGGTGACAAACTCATTGACTAATTACTAAACTCAGGTCACAAAAGAAAGTGAGGATGTTCTTGAAGCCGAGAATGTAAACTTACAGAGAAAATATTAACGTATGACCTGAAGAATCACAACTACGACTCATAATGCAGAATAATAGTTGCACAATCACGTGCCTTCTCACTTGAAGAACAACGTTGCATGGAAACAATTGTAGTGATTAAACAATAAATGTCCTACTGCACTCCTTCTTGGTGACTCCAAATTAAAAAAAAAAAATATATATATATATATATATACACCCACATACACTCATATATATACTCTTTTACTTGTTTCAGTCATTTGACTGCAGCCATGCTGGAGTATCGCCTTTAATCGAGCAACTCGACCCCGGGACTTATTCTTTTGTAAGCCCAGTATTTATTATATCGGTCTCTTTTGCCGAACCGCTAAGTGACGGGGACATAAACACACCAGCATCGGTTGTCAAGCAATGCTAGGCGGACAAACACAGACACATAAACACACACAAACATATATATATACATATATACGACGGGCTTCTTTCAGTTTCCGTCTACCAAATCCACTCACAAGGATTTGGTCGGCCCGAGGCTATAGTAGAAGACACTTGCCCAAGGTGCCACGCAGTGGGACTGAACCCGGAACCATGTGGTTGGTAAACAAGCTACTTACCACACGTGTGTGTGTATATGCCACTTCTACCAAAATTCTTACTATAATTTCTTCTTACGACCTTAAGCGACACTAAGTCGAACCACTCACATACATAAACAGCCACACCCACACACACATGCACATACACATTCTATCATTACACACACAGAGATCTGCGCACACGCACATACCCACACATACACACATATATCTCCTCTTGCATTCTCCTGTCTTAGAAAGACATTTTTCTTCACCCATTCCCTTCCTGTCATTTCAATATGTAATCACGTGTGCATCGTTGGCGATTGTCTTTCTCCGTCTTCCCTTCCTTGGACTTTTTCTATGTTTCTATATTTCTGATGAAGAGCTCCGCTCGAAACGTGAAATCCTCTTTCTTTTATTTCCTTTCCTGAACGTCCAATAACACAGTACTTGTTCCACATCCTCGCGTTTTTGTTTTTCTTGCTTTTTTGTTGTTTGGATTGACTATATATATATATATATATATATATATACTTTGATACTTTGATAGGTTTCGGCCATTATTGGCCCAGGCCATGTCTAACTTAATAGCACCACCTGGTGAAGTCTTTCAAGTCAGAATTTGGGCACTATGGCCCACTCAAGTAGAGAGTTATTGTTTACAGAGACATATCCGGGTGTAGGGGGTTTATCCGGGATTTCTTGAAGGAATCTGTCCAAAGACTTCTTGAACCCTATAGGGTCAGTTTCTGTTTTAATGTGTTTTGGTGTAATGTTAAAGAGAGCGGGGCCAATTGAGGTGAAATAATTGTGCCGTATTGTTGTTATGAGATGAGAGTGCGATTTTTGTTTTGGGCGGATGGCACGGGGCCCAAGCCTTGGATGTACCTTAAAGGTGATGCCAACATCATTTGGGCAATGCTGATGGAATATTTTCCACATCATGCAGATGATGTAGCGCTCACGACGACGTTGGAGAAAATAAAGTTTTAGCTTTTCTAGTCGACCCAAATAGTCGAGGCCTGTTATGCCATCTATCTTTTTTGTGATTGCCCTTTGAGGTGCTTCAACTTTTATGATACTTTGTATTGTGTGGGGAGACCACAGTGGACAACAGTATTCAAGGTGGGGTCGGGCAAAAGTGGAGAAGAGAAGGATAATGGTGTGGATATCTCTCGACTGGAAAGTTCTGAGAATCCAGGAACACATTCTGCGGGCCATGTCAACTTTGGTGTTTATATAAGTGGCCCAGCTTATGTTGTTGTCCACAATTACTCCCAAGTCTCTGATGTTGTAGGACGCCGCGAGAGTTTCACCTGAAGGGAGTATGGGAGTTTCAGGGCATCCTCTTTTCCAAAGTGGATTAACTCAAATTTATCCTCGTTCAGCAGCATATTGTTTTTTTCTGCCCATTGGATAACAGCCAGTAGATCTGACTGAAGGCATGTCCGGTCACTCGCCTCATTTATGACCTTCTGTAGCTTGGAATCATCTGCAAAGATTTTTATGTTGCTGTGCTTGATGATGTCATTAATGTCATTAATGTAGATGATGAAAAGAAGTGGGCCCAGCACAGTGCCTTGCGGAACGCCACTACTGACTTTGGCTGGGCTTGATGTTACCCCTTCAACTACAACATGTTGAGATCTGTCTGTCAGGAAACACTTGATCCATTTCAGTAACTTTCCAGAGACACCAATGTTGGATAGTTTTTTCAATAGGATCTTGTGATCGACCCTGTCGAAGGCCTTACTGAAATCAAGGTAGATGACATCGGTGTTGGAGCCCTCTCCCAAAGCTCTCAAAATGTCATCAAAGTGATGCAGGAGCTGCGTTAGGCAGTTCCTTCCATAACGGAACCCAAGTTGGTTAGAGATCAGCCGTCTGTTGCTTTCCGGAAATTGGGTTATTCGAGATCTCACCACCCTCTCAAATACCTTGATGATATGAGAGGTGAGTGAGATCGGACGGTAGTTCACTGCAAGGGACTTGTTTCCCTTTTTGAAAACTGGGACAACAGACTGGGACAGAAGGTTTTTTGGAATATAGCCAGCATCCAGTGAGTTTCTCCACAGATTAGCAAGGGGAGATGCAAGTTGGCGTCGACACACCTTCAGGACACAAGCAGGGAACCTATCGGGGCCTACTGCTGAATTGTGTTTTATTTCGTTTATCGCCGCTAAGACATCAGGGGCACTAAACGTTATGTCCGATATAGTGTGTTGGGGGTTGACATCACTGATACAGCCCAGATCGGCCATATCAGGATTGCTGAAAACAGAGCAGTATTGTTTCTGCAGTATCTCGGCCATGGATTTCGCATTATCTTGGAGAGTGCCAGTTTCATCAATTAGAGGGCCAACAATGGAGACAGTGACCCTGCGTTTCCTCGCAAATGAAAAGAACACTTTGGGGTTGAGTTTGATTTTTTCAATGGCCCACTTCTCCTCAGCTGATCTTTGGTTATTGATGAGGGTCTTCATGCATTGTTGGAGGTTATATTTTTTGGATTCAAGCAGTGCGATAGCCGTCGAATGTGTGTGTTGCTGTTGGCAGTACTTTAGTTTGTTAATTTTTTTGTTTGTTCTTTTTATTTTTCTGATAATGGTTTTTCTGTTTTGGGGGATTCTGAACTTTTTGTTCATAGGTCTTGGTGGGGAGTGTTTTGCACATATGTCTGTGACGGTGTCTACAAAGATCTGCCAAGATGTTTTATGGTTGGTGGAGATGTGTGTATGTGTAAAGGACCAGTCAACATGTGATAGCTCGTTCCTGATTGCATCCCAGTTGGCATTATGGAGATCCATGTTGTCAAATGGGTGGGTTGGAGGGAGGTCACTAGGATTAGCTTTCGGCTGGTGGAATTTCATGTTACAGAGAACCATGTCATGGTCTGAAAGAAGGGTTTTCTCCACTGTAACGTTATGCATAGTGTTAGTGTGGTTACTAAACACTAGGTCCAAAATGTTCTTCTGATGTCTTGTTGGTGCAAGGACCAGTTGGGACAAGAAAAACTGATTCATAAAGTCGAAAAGTGACTCTGCTGCTTCTTTGTCAGCGGTTGAGGCGTGAGTGCTTGGTTTCAAATAGTTTGTAGTCCAGTCAACACAGGGTAGATTGAAGTCTCCCATCATGGGTAGGTTGCTAGAATGGCACTGTTGAATAAAGAATTTAATGCTGTTGAGGCATTCTTTAAAGCACAGTATGGGTGTTTGGGGCGGCCTATAGAGCCTATATACATATATATATATATATATATATATATATATTATATATATATATATATATATATATATATATATATATATATATATGTATGTATGTATATGTATACGTATATATATGCATGTATGTTTATATACGTGTTTGTATAGGTATGTAATCTGTATGTATAATTTCATAGTCAGCACAAGCTTTTTAAAGAAATTTGACTCTGCGTTTTGTATTCTCTCCACTTTAGTGAATGTCGTGTCATTATTCGTAAAGCTGCTTTATAGTATTCACATCAATTTATCACACACACGCTCACGCACACACATACACACATACACCTATATATGAATATACGCATACATATAATTAATTAAACGCACCTACTCTCATTCACACTTACATGAACTTTGAAGAAAACCGTTGCTTCTTCTCTTCGTCAGCCTTTTTTAACAATCAGTCATTCTTTGTTTTCCTTTGAATTTCATATAAGTACTTCCTCTCAGAAGACAAAGCAGTCACTAACGAAGCGAAAAGGTTCGACTTTTCAAGTGGAAAGATAGTTATTAAGACTGCGGTATATATCAAGATTTTGTGTCTGCATATATGTAGGTAAATGTAGAGACATTGTTGCCATGTATAGTGAAGTGCGTATCTTACAAGAGCACAAGTGTGACTGCCATTAGTCAATATGAGTGTGTTTCTATACTATATGCACTTACAATTGCGGGCAAAGTTTCATTCCATGAAACTCAAGTGGAAATCTTAGAAATGTTTTACAGTCCATGATTGGACAATATCGACAGTCTCAGCTAAGAGTCCAGCCCGAAAGACAAATGACCATTGTTTCTGAGCTGTCAATGACCATTGTTTCTGAGCTGTCTAACCTCAGAAATAGTGAACCCTTCCAGAAATAGTGGACGGAGGATATAGTTGTATAGATGCTTAACAAATCTTCTGTGTCACAAATCGACTATTTTGAGAAAGTGGATTACTTTATTTTATTCTACATTTCGAGGATTTCAGATTAAACCAGATTATACTGTACACTTACATGTTTAATGTGTACAGCAATCATATTATTCATAAACGATATTAAAAAGGTACTTAAATATGTCAAACTCAGTGCGTTCTTACGTTATGGGAAATATTATTTATTTTAAAATATATATAAATTTTTGATATACTTATCATATACTTTTAATGTAGATTGATTAATATTCTAGGAACTGAAGGTGGTGAGCTAGCAGAGAATTTAGCATGCTGGGCAAAATGCTTAGCGGCATTTCGTCCGTCTTTATGTTCTGAATCCATATTTCGCCGGGGTTGAATTTGTCTTTCATGCTTTCGGATAGGTACAGTTTGAGCACTGGGGTCGATGTAATCGACTTACCCCTTTCCCCGAACTTACTGGCCTTGTGCCAAAAGTTGAAACCAATATTCTAAGAATTTGGTCAGGCTATCAATAATAATACATTTTATTAACTTCTTTTTATATTTTTCAGACCAGAGGATATCAAGGGAAAATTACTCCGGATATTTTCATAATTTTTAGTATTGTACCATTATTTTAAAGTTGTTGTTGTTGTCAGACTACTGGCCTTCAAACTCTTTCAACGATATGAATCTCAAATATCCCTTAAGACTTAGAAACTTTCAACTTTGTATTGGAAGGAATATATACGGACATTTTGTTTTCCTTTTATAAAAGAATTATACGATTCCATAAAAGCATAACAGCTTAAATGAAGATCCCTTAATGCTGTTTCCATTGTTAATCACAGAACAATAACCTGCAGACTTAACAGCTTGGCCTTTTCAAAGTGTATAACTGTGGTGAAAGGAAAAAACTGCGTGCTCTCTTCGATATGGACAACTCTTAAAGTCGATTATTTGCTTTACTTTTACCTAATTAATTCAAGGGATTCATTTCTTGCAGGGATATGAATCAAGAAATTGAATTGTGATTTCCTAATTTTTGATGAGCTCATTAAATATCACATTCTCGTATTAATGGACAGATGATACTTAAGAAGGTTTTAATTTGAACATCAGGAGAAATGTTCCTAATTTAGAATATTTAACGTATCAACAAACTTTTCAAATTTACTTAGCACTATTTTTGTAATGATCTATATTTGTTAGCGCGGAACTATTTTTCGAAATTAAATTTTAAAACGACAAAGATGAAACACATATTTTCTACAATGCTGAAATAGTTTTTAAAATCATTTCTATCAAAGTTGTCTGCATTAAAGAAAAACTGAATTCTGTCTCGGAAACTACTAATTGGGAAAAAAATATTTTTTGTTTTTTTTTTCTGAAAAAGATCATAGCATAAATTATTAAATATTCCTATATGGAAGCCAGCTGCTCAAAATTATGAACCCATTTTTAGTGATAGAAAAAAAGTAACAAAGCCAGTCTTCATAATGATGAACATGCAAGGATTTCCTTGCAAAGTTCTAAAACCTGAACCAGGACTTTTCTCTTGAGAGTCACCGATCTAGAGGATGTAGCAGCCAAGTTGTGCATTCAGCATCCAACTCTTCTTGTGGTCTCTGAAATATATGGTATTGTTTTGGATGCAGTTTTATGCTACAAAAAGTATAGCACCAAATACTTTCTCGAGTTGACTCATTTGCTTTTGTACACATAGTGCCTTTGTAATTAATGCTTCTACGGAAATAATGCAGTGCTAATTGAAAATAGCTTCTCTAGATGTTTTCTCTGTAATGGTCATATACCATATATAACACTCATCTATATTGTGTATAGCGTCATAAATATTTCGAAACTGTACATAAAGTGCAACATCGTGCAGTTACTTATAGGTCTTTGATAACGCAGAATTGTTCATTCCATACAAAACTAGTTCTTTTAAATTCTCGCACAAGTTGCAAGCTCTTTCATGTGACTGTACAACCTGAGAGCAACATCATTTAGTCTTAATATTTTATATTTACTATTAACCTTTCTGCAATAAAAAGGGTTGGCTTGCCTTTCGTTTTATCTTCTGTAAATACATGCTTTTTATTAAGTAGCGAAAAAAGAGGAGGTTCGGAAAAGTGAACTGTTGTTCCTAATTCTCATTTTAGTAAAATAGATACCAAAATTTATTGTTAGTATGTACAATTTATCAGTATGTGCCCAAGATTTATTATCAGATTTATGATGTTTTTGAAAATGAGTTTTCAGCTCAGTAGAAGATGAAAATTTTTACATCGCAAGCGATCAACAATACTGAAGATATTAGATATAAGGATGTCTTATTCTTTTGATCTACAAGGAAATATGAATTATGCTTCTGATCAATGTTCTTCGGCAATTGTCTCTCAATGTTACCAGCGTCGTATTTGCTTTCTATGCCACACACTTTTGACGAAGATAATCGTTAAGTTTATTTGATGATATTTTGCTATGAGGTATATCTATAATAGAAAAGAAAACGTATTGTGAAATAGAATTAAATAAAATTGTCTTATTTTGCTTAATTTAGTAAGATTAGAAAATATATTCATTTTAAGGCATCAGTAAATATATTAATTCAGAAATTTATCAGAAGCATTTATCTCCAATTTTGAAAACATTATATCCTAAAATGTACTTACATCTAAGCAAAATAAGTTAATCATATAATTGTTCAATCATCACGAAAATTAGAAAGATCCGATTTTTCACCAGAAAAAACAAGAAAAAATAAATTTAGTTTTGACTATCAACCGAAAATGGCCAAACGTTTGAAACGAACATCTTTATTTGTTTCTTTTTCTTTGTATTTGATTTGAAAAATTGTTGGTAACGTCTGTGTTGAAACAGATTTGTTTTGATCTCAAGAAGGTCACAATGGCAATAATAAGCACACGGACTGGTTCTATTTCATTTATTTATTATATGTCGATTAATTAGCTTGACCAAGAATAGAGAGTGCATGTCGATGAAAAGGTCATGGATGGCCACGAAAAGTCTTTGGCAAACATAACTTACTGATTCATTTTGATAAATCAAACAATCTATTGGTTAACTAGCTAATCAGTTGAAGAATAATAGAGAAGTGAAATTGAACCAGTGTGTGTCCGTTTATTATTAGCATAATGATCTCCTCTCAGAATACAACAAAAGCATATTCCTTTATTTCTTTAAAACAATTGAAATTTCCTTCTCTTTTGAATCACTGTCTCTCGAGGTACGTACATAAGATGAGGCATCATCTAGTCAGGCTGATTGCCCGGGCCAACCTGACTACCTCTCTCCATCCCTCTCGATCTTCTATTAGTGTTTTTAGGTCTTCAACTTAGCATCCAACATCTTCTACAAGCTGTTGTATATACGTCTTCCGTGGTCTTCCAGCCGTTGTGGTACCATGATTTAGTGCCCACAGCAACACATTGCTTACAAGTTCTTTACTTTTAAAGCTGTGGCCAGCAAATCTCAATCTCTGTTCTTGGATGGTTAATGAGAGAGTTGGTACATTTCCATATAACCGTTGTAGTTTTGGGTGCTCCCTCCAAGAGATATTAAGTACTGCACGCAATATTCTGGTGTAGGCACCATCCAGCATGCACCTGAGTCTCTTGATGAGAGTCCAGGTCGGAGATCCATATACAAGCACAGATTCAACAACTGCTCAATTTATTTGGTAGGGTTGACTTCCAAATTGTTCTAAGACAGTCTAGAGCTGCCCAAGCCTTAGCAACGCGAGATTTAATATTGAAAATCAAAAAAAGAGCCGCTCTACATTTGGTCAGATTATCACAATTAGGAGGATGCTGGAAGGAATACGAGCCAAAAACCTTAATGCAATTCTGCTCTTTGCTCATTTTTCCAAGGCCATTTACTCTGTACACAGAGATAAGATGGCAGAAATTCATGGGGCGTATGGAATCCCTGATGAAACAATGAAGGCAGTAATGATGCTGTATAAAGACACCCGAGCAAAAGTGCAGTCCTCAGATGGAGATCCTGACTTCTTCGGTGTTCGTGCAGGAGTACTGCAGGGTGACACACTAGCTCCTTACTTGTTCATTCGGTTCCTCGATTATGTATTGCGTACCTCAATAGATCAGCACAAAGATCTATACAGAAATCTAGAAGCAGAACATATCCGGCCACCTGCTTGAGTGAAGCCGATTATATTGATGACATAACGCTCTTCACATCACATACGTTATAAATAATAACATGCAAATATTAAACTGAAAAACATTTTAGAATAGAAACTGACGTTGACTGTCCGTGGGTTTCGAACTAACATTTCCTGTAAACCTAACCGGCATTTTACCAAGGGCCAGAGGAATCATTCGCATCTCTCTATTCATCTGTGAAAAGAGTTTTTTAACCCAAAATCTCTATACTATTTATAGCTTTATGTGATGTGCCTGGAGAGCAAACGTTCCAACAAAGAACTATTTTACCTTCTCTCGAGAGTTTACAAATTCATCTGACGTCAATCGAAAATTAAATATGAAACAAAATTCTATATCAAAAGAAAGTCTGTGCTTCACATTATTCTTCAATATTATGCGATTTGAATAAAACGTTTGATTATTTTAAATAATCATCAGTAAATTAGCAATGAAAATTCATAGAAATAAACAAAATTATCTCATTCCATGATTTGGCGAACATAATATAAACATGTCACATTATTTTATCTTGAGAATTGTACTTTTTCTCAGTCTTCAGAGAACAAAGTCGTTTTGATATTGTTTATAAAATGCAATATCTCTTAAGGCAGAAATGTTTCTCTCTAATACCAATATGCCTAAATATGCCTAATATTAATATTAATAATTTTAATAAAATACCTTGTCAAATATTGTAACCGAATCGTCAGAGGCCATCGCTGGATTTTCACAAATATTTTGGGTTTACACAAATCCAGGTTGGTGATCAGTGGTTTACACTCTCACCGTGTTGACCTGTGATCAAACATCCTAGTCTGGTTCAAACAGTGCATCCAGGAAAAAGAAATAAGGTGAATTTCATGTCTCTTTCCAAGATTATAAGCTTTCATTTGCAGGAGATTTGGTTCCTATTTCTAGCGATCCGAGCGACTTAGAAGTCTCACAAAAGCCTATTTAAATTCAAAACAGTAGCATAGTGAGATCGATACATACTGATCTACTGTTTGTCATATTTCTTGGATTAAAGCTATTAGTGGCTATGTGGTATGATTCGGGTTTAGTCCTACTGTGTAGAAACTTGGACAAGTGTCTACAATATTTCCGAATAAACCAAAGCCTTGTGAGTAGATTTAGTAGATGGAAACTGAAAGAAGCCCGTCGCATATACATATATGTGCGCACGCGTGCGCATATGTGGACTTGTGTGATTTTGTGTTTGCATTTGTCTCACACGATCGCTTGAAACCGGTGTTGGTTTGTCTATGTCCTCGTAGTCTAAGAGTTGCAAAAATACACCGAAAGAATAAGTTTTGGTGCCCCAGCGTGACCGAAGTTCAATGAGTGAAAGAACTAAAAGAATGAGACGGGATATGCCGACAATGTAAACATATTCGTGTGGCTGACGATCTCAGATCAGTTATATAAACAGTTATTATTATCGTTACAATATGTCTTATCTACATTTACTGCTAATTTTTCCCTCATGAAAAAATATTACAATTAGAATTAAGTAGTAATAACTAACATAGATTAAACTGCATACAAATGTACACACACACATATGCACACTCTTACACACACACACACACACACACACACGCACACACTATTCAGTAGTCTCTTGATTATCGCGGGGGTTACGTTCCACCCCATCCTGCGATAGGTGAAAATCCGCTAAGTAGAAACAGGCGGCGAGCTGGCAGAAACGTTAGCACGCCAGGCGAAATTCTTAGCAGTATTTCGTCTGCCGTTACGTTCTGAGTTCAAATTCCACCGAGGTCGGCTTTGTCTTTCATCCTTTCGGGGTCGATAAATTAAGTACCAGTTACGCACTGGGGTCGATTAATCGACTTAATCCGTTTGTCTGTCCTTGTTTGTCCCTTCTATGTTTAGCTCCTTGTGGGAAATAATAAAATACGAAACAGTACTGTATATTTTTAAAATTATTTTTATAATACTCTTTTACTTTTTACTCTTTTACTTGTTTCAGTCATTTTGACTGCGGCCATGCTGGAGCACCGCCTTTAATCGAGTAAATCGACCCCGGGACTTATTCTTTGTAAGCCCAGTACTTATTCTATCGGTCTCGTTGCCGAACCATTAAACACACCAGCATCGGTTGTCAAGCAATGCTAGGGGGACAAACACACACACACACAAACACACATATATATATACATATATACGACAGGCTTCTTTCAGTTTCCGTCTACCAAATCCACTCATTGGTCGGCCCGGGGCTATAGCAGAAGGCACTTGCTCAAGATGCCACGCAGTGGGACCGAACCCGGAACCATGTGGTTGGTTAGCAAGCTACTTACCACACAGCCACTCCTGCGCCTATAATGTGTATATATTTATTTTATTATAAATGCAAAACGACACCACGGAGGAATCTGCGTAAGCTTAAATAATAAACCGCGATAGGCGAACCGCGATATGGCGAGGTATTACTGTATATATATTTTAGCTGATTATGTACATATATATACAAACAAGTCTGTCTCTTTCGGACTTACTGCAATGTAATAACTCGCTGATATTTGGCAATCTAGTATTTTAAGTTCCTAAGTGCCATAGATTTACATATTGAAGCTTACTCACCAGTTCTTCGTATGGATACAAGTGTTCCTTTATTTTGGGCGCTCCCAAGATAAACTACACAGATATGGAAAAAGTAATTTTTTGGTGTCTCCCTAAAAATACACCAACACTAAGAAAGTGATTTTTATATGAAGATGTTAATTCAGAAGCTAAATTCTATGATAAGAAGACAACAAAACGAACCGGAGGCAATAACGGTCTGAAGCATATGATTTTAAATCCTTATAAGTTCCCATTTCGTAACTTTGAAAAATATTTATTGGATTTAATATCGAACGAGAAGGAATGATAATGATAACTGACATAATGACTTTTACAAAAGAAACTGTAATTTTACTATTCTGATATTTTGCTTTTGTCTTCTAACAAAACTGGCAACTTATACTCTATGAATACAGCCGCATTTGATAATGTCATGATGAAAGGACTACATAATTATAAAAAAGCGGGTTCGAATGCACTTAATTACATAAATAATTTGGAATACAAACTTGTCACTAGACTTAATTTAGCGGGCAGGACTGAGGGGGTTAGACTAGGAACTTCTCACTGTTTCTTCAAAGACCATAAGCTATGTCTCCTTGCAAATAGATGAACCATCAGATAGTTTAATCCATCCAACGGGTCGAATTAATAAAAAAAAAATAACAAAAAACCTATGTATCCGTTTGGGATAAATCTGGTTAGGTAATTCAATATATTGTGATGGTAAAAAAAAAAAAAAGAAAAGCCAAAAGGTAAGAAAGGATCTTCTTACATTTTGATATTTGAAATTATCGATTCGTCAATCGTTAAATCTTCTTATTGAGCTATGCTTAATTTAGCCGCTACTGTTGCAAAATCTATAAAATGAGCATGATATTTATTCTAAATATTTGAAATAATTGTTCTGCTGACTATAATACTTATAATATTATCGATGTCAATCGTAAACTCAGAAAGAGAAAAAGTAGTCATACTAATAAAACTGGTACTTTTAGTGATAATATCACAAACATTAATAACAGTAATGATAACAATATTTCGGATCTTTTCCTTTTGAACAGCACTTTTCAACACAATTTCTAGTTAACTATAAACACTTTTAAACTTCGTATACTGGTAGAATGTGTTTATAAAACATCATTTTTTTCTTTGCTTTATTGAGCAAATTCTATAGTTTGTAAGATATTTCGTCTGAAATTTCGAGCATTTCGGCAATTTTAACCAATCGCTGGAGCCCATTTAGGTAAACAACATTCCGTGCTGTATGAATATGTCCCTCCTTTAAGAAACAGATTGGGTTTATTTACATTTGTGAAGAAAAAAAGATACCCTTCCCCCACCCCTAAGCCTAACCCTAACTCTCACCCTAAATCTAAAATAGATTGAAATGCAATAGATCGATACTAGGGCCATAATTATGGGTGACAATTTCATACGACACCGCTCGGAAAATGGGATTTTTTCTAGCGGTGTCAAATGAAAATGTCACCTATAATTATGGCCCTAGTATCGATCTATTGCATTTCAATCTATTTTAGATTTAGGGTGAGAGTTAGTTAGGGTGAGAGTTAGTTAGGGTTAGGGTTAGGGGTTGGGGAAGGGTATCTTTTTTTCTTCACAAATGTAAATAGACCCAATCTGTTTCTTAACGGTGGGACGTATTCATACAGCACGGAATGTTGTTTACCTAAATGAATTCCAGCGATTGGTTAAAATTGCCGAAATGCTCGAAATTTCAGACGAAATATCTTACAAACTATAGAATTTTCTCAATAAAGCCAAGAGAAAATGATGTTTTATAAACACATTCTACCAGTTTAAAAGTGTTTAGTTAACTAGAAATTATGTTACAAATTGCCGTTCAAAAGGAAAAGATCCAATATTTCTTCTAATATCAAAGATAACAATTCCTATCTATTTCTAATAATTCTTCCTTGCCAAACCCAAATAATATCTATTTTATTGTTGGGCAGAAGCTTATCGCTTACTCAATGATTTCTGCAAACACCATAAATGATGTTTCTAAATGAACAGGTAAAAAAACCTATAACTCTTCTAAATATTAGTTCCTTATGTAATATTTAAATAAAATGTTTTACTTGCATTACTATTAATTTTCTTAGTATTTTCTTAGTCAATCTCTTGCCAAAAATATTTTGAATCTGAAACCAAAAGCAAAAATCTTTATATATAAAAGTAAGGTTGTGTGCTGTCTGTCTCCTACGATTTAGATTCCTAACTACTCCCACATTTTGCGGTGCAGTTTAACCAAAACCGGGTATCTTATAGTCGTGATTCATATCAAGCCCTTCTGGGTATTAGCGCGCGTCTACGATGAGTCTACGATTTAAAAAGAAATTTACCATCAATGTTTCCCATTTTTGATGCATTTTTGGCATATATAAAGGAAGTAACTCTCTAAAAATTTATTATTAAATCTCAGAACGTAAAAAGCTACAGTAACACCCCCCCCCCTTTGTGGTTAGCCATATTGAGATGGCTATTATACTTTACATCTCTAAAAATGCTTATATAGTTATTTTCCTTACAAACCCGAGCAACGCCGGGCGATACTGCTAGTATCTTATAATTTAGAATAGTCCATTCTAAATTCTGCTAATACTTATCAAGGTTGTCGAAATATCTGCCGAGTGACACTCGAAGTAATTTGCTAAAATCCAAACATGAGATAATTATGAACTGCCACAAATTAAATTCTTTTCTATTTTCCAAATACAATAAGTGTACAGATGAAAATTTACCTTCACCTATTTTCATGATCAGAGCTATAATACTATAATACTGATATAATTACAATGAATTTTAGGATATATTATTTTTTTATATCAAGCTATAACGTTTAGGTATTTCTTTCTACTTAAACTCCTCGTTAATATATTTTGTGACTCTTAATACCTATATGCCAACTCATTTATTACGAACATATTGCTATATTTTACATTTCCTATTTTTCTGTCTGTTATTTTATTTTGAAGATGAATATGTCTTCAATTTTAATGTGGATATTTAATTATGTTTGCATAGGAATATATGCACTTCCATAAATAGTAAGCGCCAATGTGTGCGCTATATAAATACATTTGCATTTATATCTGTATGTGCGTGTACATGAGTAAATAAATGAATAATTGAATACCGAGGAGTGTATGTATATATGAGTGGCTAAATGGTTAAAGTACTCGATTCACTATCGTAAGGTCGTGAGTTCGATTCCCTCCAGAGCGTTGTGTCCTTGAGTAAAGCACCTTATTTCACGCTGCTTCAGTCCTCTCAGCAGGAAAAAATGAGTTTTAACTGTAATTAAAAGGGCCAGCCTTTTCATATTATGTAACGCCGAAACTCTCTGAGAACTACGTTAAGGTTACGCGTATCCAGGGAGTGCTCAGCCACTTGTATATTAATTTCACTGGCAGACGGTACCATTGATTAGACCAACTAGAACTACTGTACACATCGAGAGATACCATCTAGTTTTGACGATATGAGCTAATTAAATACTGATTATATCAGCTGAAGAAATTATCGTCTACAGAGATGGATGGCAGTGCCGTATGATGTGATTTCACTTTTCTGCGAATCATATGTGACAGCCAACCGTGCATCGAATGCCACAATGAAAATCAATAGAACTGTTATAGAATAATAATGGCCAAACAGCAACTGATATAATGAAAAGCCGGTGGGCTACGAATATTGGTTGGTGTATGAATCAAATCCTTATCCTCCCAACATTTTACAAACCATTCAAACAACAATGAGAATCTGTGGTTATTGTTCACGTGAAGAGAAGACATTTTGAAAGTCTTATATTAGTTTTAGAAAAATTGCACTGAAAGGCGTCTGTCTCCCGATTTTTAGTAGATTAGCTATTAGTTATCCCCATTAACTACATGAACCAACGAGGCAGTATCCACGTGGTTATCTAAGCTATTGGAAATACCCGCCAAATCTCTCTCAAATCTCGCCAGAGCTTATATAAAAATATAAAGGAAACATCAGATAATGTGATATTTAACTAAGATAATGTACTCTTAGTTAAATATCACATTATCTGATGTTCCCTTTGTACTTTTATATAAGCTCTGGTGCGATTTGAGAGAGATTTGGCGGGTATTTGGCTTAGACGACCACGTAGACACTGCCTCGTTGGTTTATGTAGTTAATGGTGATAGCTGATAGCTAATCTACTAAAAATCGGGAGACAAACCCCTTTCAGAGCGATTTTGCCAAAACTAATATAAGACTTTATATATATGTGGGGATATCTGTATAGCCTTCTGTATATAAGTATGTACATCTGCATATATGTATATCTGTATATGAGTATGTATATTTGCATGTATGTATACATAGACTTGAGTAAGTTATTTACCATGCAAGGTCAAATAAGTTCCTTCCTTGAATATCCCATCGGTTTCAAGACATTGAGCTTGTGATTAAACTATGCAGTATGCTAATGCACCCACTTTTCTTGAAAAGATATTCCTTTTTTTCTTTCATTATTTTACTTGTTTCAGTCATTTTTCTGCGGACATGCTGGAGCACCGCCTTTAGTCGAACAAATCGACCCCAGGACTTATTCTTTTTAAGCCTAGTACTCATTCTATCCGTTACTTTTGCCAAACCACTAAATTACGCGGACATAAACACAACAACATCGGTTATCAAGTGAAGTTGGGGGATACAAACACAGATGCACAAACATATATATATATTTATATATACGATGGGGCTCCTTCCGTTTCTGTCAATCAAATTCACTCACAAGGCTTTGGTCGCCTCGAGGCTAGAGGTTATAGTAGAAGACAAGTACCCAAGGTGCCACGTAGTGCTACTGAACTCGGAATTATGTGGTTGGGAAACAAGTTTCTTATCACACAGCCACGCCTGCGCCTGGTGTGATGTTAAAGGAGATTTGGTTGCTAATTCTTATAGATCGAATGTCTGTGTAGAGGCTTATTCATTGGTTTTGTTTTTGAGATTGCTCCTATGGTAGCACTAAAACAATTAATGTTAAAGTGCACCTATGACCAGTACATGTTAGCGGTTAGACTCTGAATGCATATGAGAAAATTAGGGAAAAATTATTTAACAGAAATTATAAAAATGGCTTCGTCATTATCCTTTGCAGCCGCAATATGAGCTCTTGAAATCTTAAAATGTTTTCTCGATAGAATGATCAACCCGTTAAATAAAAATTGCTAAGGTACACATTAAAAATTTAGGCCATGTTTTCATACAACTATAAAAACATTTAAATATTTCAATAATGAATAATGACATAATTATAATTGCTTTTCCTATAATCTAATAAGCATAATTTTTCTAAATTGTTTCAGCATGTATAAATAGCGTTTCTTAGAATATGTTCTTTCTTAACGTTCTTAGACATTTTGCAAAGAAATTGCAGATTCAAGTGCCACCAGCTGAATCTACCCCATGAACTACCGGATGCTGGCAAGTTTTTGGGGTCATCAGGAGAGAATGCGCGCCTTTTCGGGACCTACCTCTCAACAGCATCATTGTGCACTGGCTCACACTCCTTGAAATCAAGCCCCGTTTGCTAGACCAAGTGGTTACCAGATTTCGCTCAATATTCTTCTAGCCATTGTTCATCGTTTCTTTTTAACCAAATATTGTGGCTTGCCTTTTCGATAGTAGTCTGGATATCACTCATAGTGGTATTTGATTTACGATGTGTTAGGCCTAATGATAAAAACAATCGCCTCACAACGAATCTTCTACATCCGACATCGATTGGAAAATGGTCCGCTTTTTAGCTTGCGTCTTCATATTCCTGGAGGAAGTTTTCATAATGGTCAGTCCTTCGAGCCCGAACGGCGTCCATGTTATCTTCATGTGGAACCGTTAACTCGACTAGAATTATCACTTTCTTTCTTTCACATCATATGATGATATCCGGTTTCGGACAACTGCATATGATGTGGGTGATATCTTCAGTGTAAACTCCACAAAGTCTGCATCGGTTGTCACACTTTACAGCTTTACCTATTTCTCTATCCATTTTGTGCATCAGGTACTTGGTTGAATGTATGCATCTATGAATGTATGAATGCATGTATGTATGTGTGTGTGCATGCCTGTGTGCGTTCGTGCGTGCATTGTGTGTGTGTGCGTGTGTATGTGAATGCGTATGTTGGCATAAGACAGAATATTTTAGTTATTTGTGTGTATATTGGCATACAACTGAGTATATTTTAGGCAACGTATTTGTAAAGATCTAACCAACAATTTACTCCTTATTTCTATTTTATCGTGTATTTTTTCGGTTCGCATATATAAAATGCTGAGCACTAAATATGCTTGTAAAATGAAAGGAAGATGACTTTGAATTTCACGTGCCCAAAGATACACGTTCAAACTTGAGAATCGTACATTCAAATGATACTTACAACCGACTGAATGAATTGCTAAATACCCATTGATTTCCTTAGTGTTGGTGTAAAGGAAAAAGTAGCGTATTTAATTTGATTTAGTGGGTGGAAATTGATTTGAGCAAACTTTAAAGGTTGAAAATAATTTCCGTTATAATTTTTGCTGTTGCTGCTATTTCTGTTATTTTTGTTGTTTGAACTTAGGCTAGGATTCCGAAATATGTTCACAATGCTTATTATAGTTTAGATTAAAATACATGGAAATTATACCTACATATAAGCGTGCAATGAATTGCTGATTATTACATGGAATTTTTGAAATTATACCACTATTAAAAAACAATTAACAACAGAGGCAGTGTTAATATCAGTTTCAGATTTTTGACACAAGGCTAGCAATTTGGTGGGATAGGTAGGTAGATTACATCGACTCCAGAGCTTATTTTAACGACCCCACCACCAAATGATGAAAGCCAAAAACATTCGACCTTGGGGGAAATTGAACCCAGAACATATTTTGTCAAGCGTGCTAATGATTCTGCCAGCTCACCGCCGGAAGTAGAATTAATATCAAAAATGAATCTTTAAAACCAACTTAAAGTGGATGCCTAGACAGAACACCGAATGCTGCATATTTTACCTTATGAGGGCCTCTTATATGTATTTCTAACGTTGGCAGACAAGAATCGCCGGAGTACTTTGATGCCCTATTAATCTTAGATCATTATTAATCTTGTAAAGTTTAAATAGCATTTACTAGGGTTGTTACAAATACTTGTTTTGAGTCAGGATATTGCTACGAATTTGGTTACGATAGAGTTTGAATTAAGCCTTCGTAAGTTAGAACATATAAAGACTTCCTAAAATTATATATGCTGTTGCAAAAAAGCATTAATTTTATTTTCATTAAGAACACTTTGAAATATACACACTGGGTGGAAATGTTTTCTAATTTAAGGTAAATTTAGATATTAGGGTGGTTAGAGGTAAGTTAAATATTATACCCTGCTAACAACGGTTTTGTTTCTGTTTCAAATTGTATATTTTAGTTATAGGATCAATATATAGGCTTTTTCCTCTTTGAAATCGCTTCTAGTTATTGCTTCATTATGTAATAAACTGCAGGTTCACTGAAATTTTGCTGATTGGCGAATATTCTAAGAGAGACATTCCTGATTGGACTGTTGGTAATGTTTTTTAGGGTACTTAGAGAATTTATGAATGCAATTTAAGGAACCTTTGAGTCTTACAGATAGGAAGTTGTAAGAGTTAGAAAGTCTAAGTGTGACATCGAAGAAGCTGACTTCGTTAACATGAGTTTCAGTAACGGTAACAAAAAAAAGGGTATTATTTCAACACGATGAAAATTTCCTGAACTCTGTTGATAATTTCTGGGTTGCAAATGTACAAATAGATATATAGATAGATAGATAGATAGATAGATAGATAGATAGATAGATAGATAGATAGATGATAGATAGATATATAGATAGTTAGATATATATATATATATATATATATATATATATATATATATATATATATATATATAGATAGGTAGATAGATAGATAGGTAGATAGATAGATAGATAGATAGATAGATAGATAGATAGATAGATAGATAGATAGATAGATAGATAGATAGATAGATAGATAGATATGTTTCTTTATTAGCCACACAGGGCTGCACACAGATAGAACAAATTACAAGGTAGAGCTTTTCTTTTGAAGGTTTAAAAAAAAAAAAAAGGAAGGGGGAGTTTCGATCAAAAGGGATCGTAAAAGGAGAGAAAGAGGAGGGAGAGAAAGATAGATAGATAGATAGATAGATAGATAGATAGATAGATAGATAGATAGATAGATAGATAGATATAGATAGATAGATAGATAGATAGATAGAGATAGATAGATAGATAGATAGATAGATAGATAGATAGATAGATAGATAGATAGATAGATAGATCAATAAACAAGTAAACGAAAAAGAAAAAGATGAAAGTGTAGAGCCTTCATCTCGTATAATCCCGCATCGGTATGAGGAAATTTATTTTAACATTATAAGAGATGAAACGGCAATTAAGACCACTAATTTCTGCCTAGTTATTAGCAAGGATACATACATCAGATGCAGTACTCGATGGTGATTTTATCAATAAAACACCTCGGTGTTTTAAGTACGATTTATATGCATGTAATATTATTTCAATATCAAGTAGAGAAAATGAAATGACTAAACTGTATGGTTTTATATCAAGTTAAGAATGTAGGCACCTTAAAGGAATGAGTGATAACTTTTTAACGGGATTGCTTTGCCGAGTAATGATTTGCTAAATATCGCAGTTTCGTTATTTTGGGCTTTATCGTTCTAACAGAAGGCTTTGGATTATAGTTCAAATTTATAGCCTTTCAAATTACTATAACAAACTTTGTGTAATGGAAGTTCCGTTCTATCATTTCAGTTTAAATTCTGGTAGATTTTTGACGTTAAATTTTGATATATACTTGCATGTCACAATTAGTCATATTACAACAATAGAAGTGGATATTAGCGTTAGGTAGTTGATTTATCCATTTCGTATAGAAACTTCATTTATAAGTGTTTTTATCCATAAACATACATATATCTATACACATACATACATGAATACATACAAACATACAAACATACATACATACGTATAACAAAATCATCTACTCATTCACTTTAAGTTCTAAGCGTCTGCGTATTACACGGACTGGTGTACTCAACAGATTTCTTACGCAGAATCAGTGAGACACATTGTATGAGGAGGCTGCAACTTTGAATTTACATATGTATGCATGTGTGTGTGGGTATGTACATGTATGTGTATATGTATATATGTGTATATATATGTTTGTGTATATATATATATATATATATATATATATATATATGTATATATATATACTAATTATTATTTAAGGGAATAAAATCCAAACTTACAAGGAAAAAGAATTCAATTTAGAAATACTAAATCAAATTACACGCAATATGATATATATATAAAATATTAGAAAAAAAACACCTTTTATCAATTCAAAATTAATAATTAAATTACACCATCTAGAAAATTACATATAATAAAAAGTTTAAATTAAAATAACAATAAAATGTAAAGACTAAGTAAATTACAAAAATTAAAAAATGTATATAATCGGTTTTTCTACCTATTATATACATTTTTATTATTTTTGTAATTTACTTAATCTTTACATTTTATTGTTATTTTAATTTTAACTTTTTATTATATGTAATTTTCTAGATGGTGTAATTTAATTATTATTTTTGAATTGATAAAAGGTGTTTTTTTTCTAATATTTTAGATAGATATATATATATGTATGCGCCTCTCTGTGTATGTGTATATATAAATATAATATGATTTACTCCTTATGGTAAATGCTTTATATGGTATGTATTTCACTGTATTATTATCCTCATATAGAGAGAATGTTTCTTAAACCTTTTCACTTATATTTCAAATATCCGTTTGCCACTTCAGTTTTACTTCTTACACAACTAGACTCAACACTACCTAAGTATGTTATATTTCGTCTTTCATAATCATATGAATATCCGAATGAGTTATGAGTTCAGTAACAACATAATATTCTTCTGATATTTTCTTTCTGATGTATTCTTCTTTTTGTACTGAGGAGAATGGTAATCTGTAATTAAATTGATTTAATTAATTATAATTAATTTAATTTTTTCCATGTTTCTTACATGTTGGTGTTACCATTTGAAACGATCGTATGCATGGAATAAAATTTTATAAAACTTTTAACATATTCTCTTCCCCATCTTTAATTGTTTGTTGAGTTTATATAGGATATATGTTCTATAAATGCTCATAATACATCTTATACTTTCATATATTATTTTAAATACTCACAATAGTAAGCCACTAATTTAATATGAAAAATCTTTATCAGATATCTAACTTTGGACCTCCACTAAGTAAAAGGATAAAATTGAACTCAACCTTTCTCATATATATATATATATATATATATATATATATATATATATATATAGAGAGAGAGAGAGAGAGAGAGATATGTGTGTGTGTGTGGAGAGATACATATATAGTGCTCGAGTTAAAATCACCAATTTTTCATGACCCCTTTTTCCAGGATCAGTTTAACGTAGTCATGAACAGACGACACCATTGGAGAGCATAAGGATTAGAACTGTTGTTGAGAAAACGTTAGTTGATGCTGAGGTGTAGAAGCCATCTGATTATTAGAAATGAGTTACTTGTATGATGAGGATTCGCGCCGGATTTCAAGATGTCGATACCATGGCTACTGCTCAATGCTCTCCGAACAGAGTAAAGGCTGTAATATGTTATATGGACAGCTGCACCGGAGACTGTGAAGCTGCAGCCAGCGAGAAAGCACGTCGCAAACATTCTGCCTACGTCCGCATGCCGGAATTCATTCCCTCACCTTTGAACACGGCATTGGGCTTAGGTCAAACGGCTACGTGAAGCTGATGGTGAATGCGGTCAATCCCCAACTGGAGAAGGTTGCCACTGGAATGCTATATGCGAGGCAGCAAGATTTAACTCTTTACCATGCCTACAGAAAGAGTCTGAAGTGGTTATTAGAGAATTTCTTTTACTTCACTAGCTCCAATTTTTGGCCGCTTAATACCTCCAGTAGTAATCTCACGCATTACTGTGTGTGAGATGCAGTTGATGAGAAAGGCTGCAACAGCTCAGCATGCAACAGGAAGAATGGGATCGTGGCCACGATCAAAGAAATGTTCGAAGATCTTCCCCGGGACACAGTATATAGAACTCATGCGCCAAGTTCTGAGCTGTTTTGAGGCTGTGGTGGAAGCTGAGAGTGGTTACTTTGAGTAAACTGTTATTTTCCAGCCATAATCTAGTTGATATTTATTTTTTTAATAATAGTTTTATTTGCGGATGGTATGTTATGTCTTCTTTTCCTTTTATGCAAACTGTCAAATTTATCCGAAACACACAGACACACATACACACACACAGACACACTCACACACATTCATATACACGTACATTCATAGGTAAATACATTCATATATATTATGTACAGTCCATAAATACCGAATCAAAAATACGCATTATTTGTATGTATGCTCGTTTGAATGTATCTGAACATATGTGGTGTAGAATCTACTTGCAATTATATAAGAAGTGAAGCAAGTTCAGTTTGACATCTGTGCTATGATAGCGAGAAGATTTATGAACAACGCGTATGTTTTTTTCCCTCTCACTTTCGTTGCCATTTACTTACTCTATCTAATCGCCTTGTCTTCCTTTCCTTATCTATCTACGTATCGCCACTTTTATCCGACAATCCTTATATCTATTTCCAAATGTCTTCAGGTTATTATCTAGTAGTGTTTACACAGAACTATTTACGGCTAGGGTTAGTTTTAGATGTATTGATGATTGCTGTTCTAGTAGTAATGTATTAGCTGTAGTGATTTAGTGCATAACTTCGGTATGAATATCCACGTGTTTATCGAAGTGTTTGGTGTTGATCAACAAAATAATACTATGTAAAGAGAGAAGCTGTTAATAATTTCTTTATTATTTTGTCTGGGGTTGACACATATATTGTTCTTATTTAGCCTTAGGTCAGACCTTTTCGATGAGACCTATGATAAATCACGTGCAGCTGTGACGATCCCATCTCTTATTAAAGCATATTTTATACAGATCAAGACTGGGTATGATGTATAGGAGATTTGGCTTCTATTTCTAGCATTCCGTGTGACCACATATAGACACCTTGACTCATTTATCGAATGTAGAGAAGGAACATCTGCATGTTCAAACCACCTGTTAGCAATAGCAGGTAAATCGCCTTCAGATCTTTCTGTTCTGTCTATAAAAGGATGGACATACACAAGACAATTCTAGATTTGGAATTTTAAAATAACTCATGATGGTCATGGATGGAAGTCTTTGATCGTGGTTCTGCATGATCAAAACTAGTAACCAATAGAAAAATTCATTATTAACACTTTAACGAGTAGTAAACTATCCTTCTACGATAGATGCTTGACTCACAAAATAGCCGCGAATGTTTCCTCAAAACGCAGCCAAATGTCTTTTAAAAAGTAGGGTTACATTTACTAAATTTATAACTGAAAACTTACGGCTGCATTGCTTCCGGTCATATCAGACCTCATTTTGGACCAAACAACTATAACTATTTCAAGTGAAGACCTTGAATTGTGAACTGGTAGTATTTCAACGTCTAGGATACTGATAGGGGAGACGTGCATGATTGCGTTTTTTGTCTACATCTGGTTTAGCGATGATACCGAAAAAAGTGATGTTGGAGACAGTGGTCAATGGGTTATCTAAACCCAATAGAATTGAGGTGTGTCTGAGTATGAATATCAACGACATCAAGGTTATGACCAGTGTTATTACTATTAAAATCCTGAGTAAGAAGATCTATTTTAAACTGTATTCTTCCCGAGACCAACGGGTGTATCAGTACCTTCTTAGGCTTGCAGTTTAAAATATGTAATTCCGTATTTAAGACACTAATTTAACTGTTTTCCTATTTCTGGCTGATCGAGCAACCATGAAAGGTAACCGCGTTTATTCGTTGTATGATGTATAAGACCACCGTTATAGTTTTTTTAGGAACACCAGCTAATAAATTGTTGAAACGTCTTTTAATCATTGAAGCTCTACATTGTCAATGATTCAACATTAAATAACTACTTCAATGTGTAATAAATAATGATAGGAGTGGCTGTGTGTTCAGTGACTTGCTTACCAACCACATAGTTCCGGGTTCAGTCCCACTGCGTGGCACCTTAAGTGTCTTCTATTATAGCCTCGGGCCGACCAAAGACTTGTGAGTGAATTTGGTAGATCGAAACTGAAAGAAGCCCGTCATTATATATATGTATATATATATATATATATATATATTATATATATATATATATATATATATATATATGTATATATATATGCATGTATATATTTGTGTGTTTGTATTAGTCCCCCCAACATCACTGGTGTGTTTATGTCCCCGTCATTAGCGGTTCGGCAAGAGAGACCGATAGAATAAGTACTAGGCTTACAAAGAATAAGTCCTGTGGTCGATTTGCTCGACTAAAGGCGGTGCTCCAGCATGGCCGCAGTCAAATGACTGAAACAAGTAAAAGAAAAAAAAAAGAAAAAAGACAATGGTAATGCGCTACAGAGTTCCTGCTTCCTGTTAGCCTTTTGCCCGAGATGAGAGGGATCCTCCTTAACTTTAATTTCAATAAGATTTAAGAAGTTCCAAAGTGAACCGTGGAGTGAATTTTTCCACATCAGCTTGCGTTGTTGGTGTTGTCATTGATGCAGTTATTTTTGCAGCCAACGTTCCTGTTTTCATTGTTATTGTTGCTTACGTCTTCGCCTTTCCTTTTGCACTTTGCTGTTAGTGTGTAGCTGCAGGCCAGCACTCATGGAACGCCCATGCGTAACCCATAGATATGTTTCTCTAATTAGAGCATATCACCACGGATCTGCAAGCAATACCACACTTCCCTATATGCAGTGTGACAGACTGGACATGTTGCTCTGTCTCACTCACGCGGGGATTATGATCTTTGCTGAAGAATAGGGGGTCAATGTTGATGTGGTGAGATCGAAACAATTGTTCATCAGTAATTATTTATAGTATTATTTGGATATTAATAGAAAGGCATTCAATCATAAAGGCAACATTTCCTGAAATTAAGTATTGGAGGAATATCCTTAACTTCCAACCTGTATCTCCTACTTCCTCCACCCTTTCTCTTTCTTTTATACACTCACGCATCATACATTCGCAAACTTACTGGATAGTCTGCAATGGCCTCTGTACACACACATTTGAAATTAGAAATGATCACTGCAGAACAGAAAAGAAAAAAAAAATCTCTTCAATGAGGTAATAGTCAGAGCTGCTGCCAACTGCAGTGAGGTGTGTCTAATGAACTGTCCAGGGCATCTAATCAAATGACCGGTCGTGATTAGAGATAAGTTTGATATGTATGTATGTATGTCTGTGTGTATTTATTATTGTATATATGCATGCATGCATACATACCTACATGCATACATACACATACATATATACAAACATATATATATATAATATATATATAATATATATATATACAATATATATATACATATGTATATATGTGTATACATATACCTATATATATATGTATCTATATATATAATATATATATACATATATATATATATATATATATATATATATATATATCTTCTTATGTATAAATATCTCTGCACGCATACACATATGCACACATTTTCCTCTCCCTTCTCTTTGTATATATATATTACAGAGTTACATTCGTCGATTGATCGATTCATGGATAGATAGATAGATAGATAGAGAGAGAGAGAGAGAGAGAAATAGATAGATAGATAGATAGATAGATAGGTAGATAGATAGATAGATAGATAGATAGATAGATAGATAGATAGATAGATAGATAGATAGATAGGTAGAATAGATAGATAGACAGATAGATAGATAGATAGATAGATAGATAGATAGATAGATAGATAGATAGATAGATAGATAGATAGATAGATAGATAGATAGATAGATCGATAGATAGATAGGTAGATAGATAGATAGATAGATAGATAGATAGATAGATAGATAGATAGATAGATAGATAGATAGATAGATAGATAGATAGATAGATAGAAAGATAGATAAGTAAATGGTCATTTAACATAGAAGTATGTACAATGATAAAAGTTGGAAATAGTGATGAACATTGTAACAGGAAAGTCAATGTCCTGCACCGAGAATTTTCAGCCATTTATTGGATTTCGGACAAAGAAAGAAGATATTGTCATGGCTTGAATGTTTTCGATTAGAAATCTCCTTGATGAGGCTTCGCGAAACTTGGGTTTAAGCCGCAATGATAACAACAACAAGAACAGCAGCAACCGCAGAAGCAGCAGCAACAACAATAGTCACGAAAATGTTGGTAACATGTAGTTCAGATTCTGCCGAAAATCCATAGCTGCTGAATCTAATTTCAAACGACTGATGATCTAGGTGGTAAAGGTCTACTTAATGGGTTGATGTTGGTCTTAGATGATATACGTGGAACAAATAAAGTATTATTGGACGCTCAGGAAAGAAGGGAAGAAGGAGGGTTTAACGTTTCGAGCGGAGCTCTTCGTCGGAAACATAGGAGAAGGAAAGATCCAGAGACGGGAGGACAGAGGAAAAAAATCATATATACATATATATGGTCAGTTGGCATGATAGATCGTTTGCCACTACACACATTTTTTTCTCTCCTTGTTTTTTCTGTCCCTTTCTGAAGAAGAACGTAGGCTCGAAACATATTAGACTTTTTCTATTCCTGAGCGTTATACTAATACATCTGTTTGTTTTGTACACCATCTGTCTTCGTCTTCTGTTTTTTTCGTAAACTCTCTCTCTACATATATACATAGATATCTTGGTTTCATGTCGAAAGCCACCGGGCACCGTCATTATCTTGGCTGCACTTTCACTACTTGAAGCCTCCTCTGCAAGTGGCATTTGGTGAATGATGGAGTTGCTGTCGCTGTCCTCATCTGCGATTCTTGCAGCCATCTAGATTCATCCCAAACTTTTCACAGAAGGAGATCCAGTATTTTTTGAAAGACATCCACATGAACCCCATCTAGGTCTCTCAGGCTTTTTTCAAAGGTATTGAAGTTGGTTTAAAGGTATTGAAGACCTGTGGGCCTTGAAGCACAATCTGTAGCTAGTCATGTTTCGTGATGGAAGCATTTGGATTTTTGGCATTATGCAGTGGCGCATCGTTGTGCTATTTTGTGTAACTTTCAGTGCCAAAATTTGTTACAAGTCCTAGTATTCTCCAGGTGTGTATCACGGCATACCGTTCCCGTCTCCGTTCTAGGGAGTTGACTCTTAACTGTTTCAGTGTCTTCCAGTAGTTGATATGTCGTATTGTTATATGTTACCTGTATAGTTTTGCTGGATTGCTTCGAGTTCTATCGCTTACTTTTACACAGTGTTGACTATAGTTGGGAGCAGTAGTCTATACACACACGCACGCGCGCACGCACACACACACACACGTGTCTCCCTCACACACACATACATTTGTAGTTGAAGAAGTAGATTCAGAGAATCGTGTACCCATCGAAGAAAGCTCCTCTAAAGGACGCGGCTATCAGAACACATAGTAGTCCAGACACACACTGCACACAAAACATACACACACAACATATACATACACGCACACACACATACTTCAAGCTACCAGTTAAACCCCTTTTAACTGACCGCTCTCCTGCGAACATATGAAGGGAGACATACAACAGACAGCCACAACTACCAAAAATTCTTACTATAAATTCTCCTATGACATTAAGCGACACAGATTCCAACCACACACATACATAAACATCCACAACCACACACACATACATACGCACATACGCACATACATGTGCTATCATTACACACACACACACACACACACATACCTCCTTCTCTTGCACTCTCCTGTCTTAGAAAGAACTTTTTCTTCACCCATTCCCTTCATGTCATTTCAATATGTAACCGCGTGTGTATCGTTGGCGATTTTCTTTCTCCGTCTTCCCTTCTTTTTCTATATTTCTGACGAAGAGCTGCGCTCGAAAGGTGAAATCCTCTTTCTTTTCTTTCCTTTCCTGAGCGTCCAATAACACAGTACTTGTAACACGTCCTCGCGTTGTTGTGTTTTTCTTGCTTGTTCTTTCTTGGATTGACTATGTGTGTGTGCATATATACATATCTATCTATCTATCTATCTATTTATCTATCTATCTATCTATCTATCTATCTATCTATCTATCTATCTATCTATCTATCTATTTATCTATTTATCTATCTATCTATCTATCTATCTATCTATCTATATATATATATATATATAATATATATATATATATAATATATATATATATATATATATATATATATATATATATATATATATATATATATATATAATATATATATATATATACATATATATATATATATATAATATATATATATATATATATACATATATATATATATATATATATATATATATATATATATGTATGTATGTATGTATATATATATCTGTGTGTGTGTAGGTATGTTTTATGTCGAGCGAATGAGAAAAGAGTCGCCAATATATGGTGGAGAGTATATAGTCTTTATCGAAATAGAAAGTTTGTGTCACGTATTAAGTTTCACGCCAAAGACTCTGAAGAACGGCTGAAGTTTTCATCGCAGCTTTGTGAAACTGAAGTCGCGCGGCAAACTCAGTTCTAGTTTCAATAAAAAGTACACACACACACACAACACACACACACACACATACACATACACACACATATAAATTATACATACACACACTTCTATATTACACACACACAGACGCCTATATGCGATGCGTTTGCGAGTGAATAGAAGTGTGTGCATGTGCTTCTTACCCCATTAAGCTGCTAGCTTATTTTACTAAATGCCCAAATATTATTAATGAATTTCATAATGGAATAGTTTCGTTTTACCCCGAATGCTGTTCTGTATGTTTGTCGGAAACAAATGCAGATGTAGACAGCTCGTCTGAAATTGTGTAATGAAATTTGCCAATCTGACAAATTATATGTATTAGGATATTCTTAACCATATGAGCAATTTAAGAATAACACTGGATAATGCTTGTGCAATTGATCTAAAATAGTGTGACAGACTGTGCAAATTCCCAGCAAACTGAATTCTAATACACTTCCTGTTCAGATATTAATTCGACTATGAAAATGTATTAGAGCTTTAATCTATATTTTGAAAACTACTCGTAATCCTAGGCAGATATCCATATATTTGTTTTGTTGTTATTGTAGGTTTACATTATCATTTTGCCCCGATAGAAAATCGGCCAATCTAGTACATGCATCTTAATAGTATACCACCATGCATCTTACTAGTAGTACCCTGAGTCTTAGTAGTAGACACAGGATTACATAACATAATGTGTTAGGATCCAATTTGAGGGACATTTAGCCTCTATTTCTTGTAGGTTGTGCTACTTAAGAGATTCTGTCATTTAATAATGTAGATTTCTTTTTGATCGCTTGATTATTTGAATGCGGAGTGGGTAGATTTTATGTTTGTTTTGAAGAATAAGAGTACTAGTTATTTCAGATTATAGTTTGAATTATAAATAATCGTCAGATATAACTTGCATTTCATTGTATGGCATTCCTATCACCTCATTTTACAGGTATATTCAGTATGTCGGTCTTCCTTATTGTTACCAAAATAGGCTTTTGCTCACTATCTATCATATGAAAGTAATCAACATCACAGCCATGCTGCAATGTAAAAGAAACAGAATGAGAAACTGGATAGAATTTTGCCAGAGGCTGATTATTCGTAGACAATCCGAAATAGAACTGACAGAAGGCAATATAGAGTAAGCAAAATTTATTTATTTTCTCCCACTGAGTGAGAGGTGAAAATATAATAACTATGACTCTTTTTTGAATACATTCAAGAATGTTAAGAAGGAAGATCTGGTCAAAACATTTTAAGAAAGGGATCACCGCTGAGGCTCTCGGAGAGCGAGATGAGTTTAATAAAGTAAAAATCGGATTTATTTCTACGTATAGTATACCCACTAAATTTCTTTCACACGACTTTGATCAAATGGATCAAATAGAAAACACTATCCTAGTGTACCATGTGCTACTGTTGACTCGAAACGACATTTTAGTTAAGTGAATTTCTTTACCAGAGACATGCATAAACTCGACTATACCCCAAGTACTGACTTAATTTTGACAATATTACTATTATCAAAATCTATTTTGTGGAAGGCAAGGTTTAAGTAAACTTTAATACATTTTTTTTCTTTTTGATGGGGTTGTGTGCAACCTTTCACTGACTAATCTATGGCGTATTATAAAGATACATCAATACACATGATTAGTTTTAACGAAAACCTTGAATGGCTTCCTTGAAATTTCACGATAAATGAAATAGCAATGCAAACAATGATATTTCGGTTCCATCGAGATGTTAATTTCTGAAGTTTAGAATTTGTACAGCTATTTATACTAAAATTAAGAGTATGGTAATTAATGTTGCGCAATGGGTATTTGTCTTGTAATTAATCTGTTCTAACAATACTGCGTGGGATGCTAATGTTTCTTAGTATTGGAACATGCATTTATGCAATGTGAGATCGTGGGTTGGAAATTCTTTAAAGATATAATCATAAAAATCCCTTATGTGCAACAGAAGTAGTATTAAATTAAAATAGCCACCTGTGTATCATACATAATCCAAATGCATCACGGAAAGCGAAATAAATGGCGATAAGAGATAATATCTCTTATAGATGTACTGTGTTAAATAACACAAACAAATCCGTTTCACATAACATCCCCCAGAAATAGTGGTTGGAAGGTTAGATGTGCATTTCTGACAACTTGGACTTTGTCTGTAGCAAGTATCCACAAGCAAGTGCATGCTAAGACAGAATCCGTCGACACTGATATCGAAAAGCAGTGATTCAAAAATCATTGGTGTAGCAGTTACCCCTCCTCACCCCAGCTATATAAAAATCAGATATATTTGTGCTGATACATAACATCCAAAAGTGATACTATCTCCAGGTGAATACCGCAGTTAATTTAGCTTTTCATGATGTATTTGCATTAAATATGATACGTAGATGGCTATCATAATGGTAAATTGCCTTTTGTAATACTATGCTTTATTAGATATATTTCAAATACCTGATGTACTCACTATATCATAACACTAACATACGCACACACACACACACACACACACACACACGCATAAGCACATGCACAAACACATATTTATCAATTAACGAGAAAGCGGACAAAGAGAACCAAAAGGAATCGTAGATAAGCAGATACAAGACAAGGGAACTTATAGTTCGAGGGAGTTGTACGCAAATCAAACTCATTCTGCCATTCTTACACAATATTATCAAAATCCTGGATCTTACCAGGGGGTCTTACCAGTAGTACCGGCAAAGATTGAATATATCTGATATGCTTCTGCAATAAGACATATGAAGTTGGTCTGCATAAAACAGACCCAAACCGTAAATATAGCCTTTGTTGAGCACGTGAAAGCTTTTGACAATAGCAAATTATGGAGATTCGTTACATATATGTTTGTCTATCCATATTCGTGTGTAGAGTAGTCCATTTTTATGGCTTGTTGCCGAGAATTAAGTTCGATGGAGACATCTGTATCATTTTCTATTACAGTTTGTGTGAAACAAGGGTGACTTGCAACATGCCATTTCCAGTGTCATTTTCTCCTATTATATTAGAGAAAGAGCATTGAATGCCATCACTTGGGGTTAGGATGAAGTACAGACATGACAGTAAATTGGTCAATATTCATAGACTGCAAGCTACAAGCAAATTTAAGCATCTAAGAGTCTATTATGGCTTGCACATAATGAATCTAACATAGAAGTATTTGTCGATCACTTCTAAAATGCCAGTAGCAACTTTGCCTCACCTTCAGCATTATATATATATAGAAATTCTACACGAAATGTAGCAGTAGAAGCACAGGGTGGATCTTCTGGAATAACTGAGAGATCAAGTTGAAATATATAGGCAACTATGAATATCTCCAAAATAAAAATGTTGGTTGGTACTGGACGTCACTCTGTATTGGGAAGATGGGTATATATTTCTACACACATATCCATCCAATTATATTTATGTACGCATGTATACAGAGATAGGTTTCCAAACAAAAGAAATGAATACACGTCGTTTATTTGGAAATTGTTACCGAAATTTTGTCAAACTTGCTAATTTAAACTAAGCATACTGCGTTTTTGGTCCGTCCAGTTATTTTTGTCTCCCCAAAAAGTTCATCTACTTTGTATTATGCTTGCAATGGTTGGTTCGATAAGAGAAATCAGTACCATGTGATAGGTGTTTTATTCTATTTCTAGATGACAATCATATTTGCTGCTTTATCGTACCTCTTATCGTTTATCTTTTATTTGTTTCAGTCATAAGACTGCGACCATGCTGGGGCACTGCCTTCGAGAATTTCCTTCGAACGTATCAACCCCAGAACCTCTGAGAAGGTTTCACATGTGTTTATCTCTCTGTCAAATACATATAATATAAAGGGAGAGAAAGTGAAAAAACGGAATAGAGAGAGAGAGAGGGAGGAGACTGAGAGAGAAGGGGAAAGAAGAGAGAGGAAGAGAGATGCCTGTGAAAGACTCAGACGTTTAAGCGTTAGAAACACGAGAATTCAGTTAATCAAACAGCTGAATAATCATCGTCGAGAACGACGAAGATATCATAATAACCACGTAGACATACATACATACTTGCAAGCATATAACACATACACACACTGATACATGCATATACACATACATATATGCATACATTGCTACATAGATACATAGATGCATACGTATATATACGTTTGCGTACACACCCTTAAATACAAATATACACATGTATATATTCATACATACATTTAGAATGTTGCTTGTGATTTACAGTTTGTTTAAAGGAGATTAACAAAGTTTAGTTTTGGCAAGTGTGCACACTGAGACGTTTCAATTGAATGTATATTTTTTATTCACTAATTAATTCTAAATTCTAATTCTTATCTAGTTTATTATTTCTACATTATAAATTCTAATTCTAAATTTAAGCTGCTTTATAATTTCAGTGGATCTCTCTTACAGGTTTATTACCGTAAGTCAATTATCTAAGAGTATTAATTGAATGATGTTGGATATACAGACAGCCGACAAAGGCTAATGAAGCGCTAAACAGAATGGGTTTTTGTATTAATATGGTTTCTGAAAATATAAAGTTCGAGCCACTGTTATGTGTTACTCTTGCTGTATACTTTTTTTGTGGGGTTCGAATAAAATTAGTTCCAGAAGAAAAGAAAGCGGGTCGCTTGCATCGATAGTACTCCGATGTAGTATAATAAACTAGCAGTATCGCCCGGCGTTGCTCGGGTTTGTAAGGGAAATAACTATATAAGCATTTTTAGAGAGCTATAGCCAAAAATAGCAAAAAAAGCATTAAAATTTGAAAACAATTATGGTAATTTTTTTTTTAAATCGTTGACTCCTCGTATACATTTTTAGAGAGTTACTTCCCTTATATAATAGCGAAAAAATGCATTAAAATGGAGAAAAATGATGGTAAATTGTTTTTAAAATCGTAGACTCATCGTAGATGCGCGCTAATACCCAGAAGGGCTCGATATGAATCACGACTATAAGATACCCGGTTTTAGTTAAACTGCACCGCAAAATGTGGGAATAGTTAGGAATCTAAATCGTAGGAGACAGACACATAACTTCACTTTATATATAAAGATATATTTCTGAAAAGGAACTTCACTCTGAAAATCAAGTTCGCAATACTAGTTAGTGTCAGTACCAATTAGAGACTGACTGTCATACCTCGCTTCATTTCACGTTGGAACAGACTGGAGCCTCAGCTATTTCGCCTTTTGGGGAAGTGACACCTTCCACTGGTCAGACGTTCCATTTACTATCAACATCCGCTGACGAGAGAACTGGGAATTCCATGGACAATGCTGCCTAGGCATGCGCCGAGGCACCATCATCTCCATCCTTTTTTAAATGTGAAAATGTATGGGTAACTTGGGTTTAATTCGAACAGATATATTTTGCATGTAAGCTGACTTTGTGAATATGTCCCCACCAGATTTCTTTGGCCCGGGAAAAAGCAGCTGTCTTCATTTGTCAGGTAGCTCCAACAAAAAACGTCATGTTGTCAAGACAGTCTCATTTCTCTTTGGCCAAGCCCACATGATTTTTTTCAGGCGTCACTTGAAAAGAAAACTGAGAGTAGAGAGGCAAATGTCTTCCAGAAAATTCGTTGAAAGGTGTATTACAGTGGCCAGTGTAGTCTAGATGAACACTTAGATTGCAGGAGGAATGGGGAATGTACTGATCAGAGTGACAGTGCTTTTTTGTGGTGTTTATCCACCAACTGGAAAAATTATCATTGTTTAATAATAAAAGCATCATCTGTGATTGCATATCAAGAGAATCTAAAAAGCTGTAAAGATTCAAATTATGACAAACCTTAAACGTCGCGGACAGAATCTGGTGGAACCGAGAAAATGTTCAGCACCAAAGCAATTATACCGTTCCTCAAAAAAGTCACAGGAAACCATTTAGAAAAATGATGCAAATTATCTGAATGAAAAGGTGTTTTCTTGATTGAATTCACATATCACAAAATCTAATTGTAGCTGACATGCTGTAAGATCTACTTTCATTAATAGCTGAATATACTTCCAAATATACACGCTATCCATCGACTCATTATTGGTACATTTTTATATATTCAATGAAGATATTTCTAGAATAAATAGTTATGTACACATAGTATTGGACTTTAAGAGAAGTCAAAGTAAGAATTCAGTTGTCACTAATTGTAACTGACGGTGCAGGGTAGCACCTACATTGCTTGAAAGAAGAGATAAAGCTCTCTTAGCCCCAAAGAAGCACAAGTCTATGTACTGACTGGGGAGCTAACTATTTAGACAGACATGACAGAAGTAAATAGACCCCCCCATACTCGTTAGAATAAATTAAAATTTGGAGTGATACATTCAGACTATTTATTAATTAGTATAATGTGAATATCTAATATTTAGCAGGCATACCTTTTACACTTTTCAATGCAAGGATCCTATTAGACTGATCAGATGACGAATATTCTCATGAGGAATTTCTTGCCAAGTTTCATGCAGTAATCTCAAAAGATCTGGCTTTGAGTATGCTTTGTTATTTTTTTGAAGTGTTCTGGTTATTATGTCCCAATACTGTCCAATAGGGTTCATATCTTGTGACTGGTTGGCCATGGAAGCTTTTTACTGCAGTTTTTCCAACCAGCTTTGGATCTTTTTAGCCGTTTGACAAGGAGCCCAATCTTCCGTAAATAAAGAGCCTTCTTTAATCATTTCACCACTGAAGAAGATTAGGAGTCCTTTGTACAATATGGTCACATACTTATCTGAGTTTATATTTTCCTCACTCTCCACCAGCTCTCATCTCCAAATTGCACCGCAGGCTATCACAGAATAGTCGCCATATTTCATTGTTGGCTGCATCTTTGCACATCAAATTCTTGATCACAGAGACTCCAGACCCACACTCGACCACTGTCAGAAAATAGAGCAGATTTGGACTCATCAGAAAATATGACAGTGTCCCAATGCTAGTGGACTCTCTACCATCTCAATGGCCCAATCTTTTCTTCGCTTAATATTTTTTGAAGATACCTGATACCTGTTCTGGGACGGACATCAAATTGTTCTGCTATGTCAGATGCCTTGCAATGAGAATTATCCTCCACACTTCTCTTAACAATGCGAAGGGTCCTGTCAGAGGTCTCTGGACGAACTGAGCGGGCTAATGTGGAGTCCTTGCACTCTCTGGTGAATTGCACAATCAATCTATTAACTGTAGAAAGTGGGATCCCATGGTTTTCTGAGGTTTTACTCTGACCAGGTCCATTTTCAGTTTGATTCACAATTCGGCCTCTTTGAAATTCGGACAGTTCTAAGCCTCCTTTTGTATGTAACATGATTAAACAGTCATATATAGAACCTGAAACATAAAAATATCAATTGATTAAAAATATAAACATTTTCAAGTTAAAAGAAGCATAAAACGATGTTTTATGGGGTGTCTATTTACTTCTGCCATGTGTATGTGTGTGTGTGGTGTGTGTGTGTGTGTGTGTGTGTATGTGTGTGCATGGGGCCCTCAATCCCACATGTCTGCGGAGCGAATATCTCCAGCAATTACAGACTATCCTACTTCTTCTCATATGTTTTACGACCATTCATTGAAATGTCCCCAGATGTCTGTGTGAGTACAGAGGATCTTTTCAGTAGAAGCAGTAGTTGCAACTATTTCAACGACCTCACAGGTTGCATAGTGGGTGGTATGGATGTAGTTTGACTCTACCCATCTATAGACATAGATTTTGCTGTGGAAAAAATGTATTGAGATAATCTGTGAGAGTGAAGTAGAGTTCCGTGAAGTCAACACGAAGGAACTGGGATTCCTCCTTAGACTAAGCTATGACTGTAACTATCTAGACAACCATGATCTTAGAAGATTCTGCCCCACCAGGTCACAGAGGGGAAGACCATCCACGATCACCTCGGCAGTTAAGAAAAGCACCGCAGAGTGCTGCAGTGGCCGGACCATACACACTCAGGACCCTGAGAACAACACTCAGTTGAAAAGAATGATTGCACATGCAATAGGGGCTAGCATAAGAACTACACTGAAAAGCCACACCGTAAAGTTCAAAAGGAAACTATACGTGCATGTTCAAGGTGCAGTCATTGGTATCGGTATGGCTGGAGATGTGACCGGCCTCTTTATGATCTGGTGAGACAGAAAACTTAAACAATCTTTAGCGGAAAAATCCACAACTGTTTTGCTTTACTGTAGGTATATAGACGACATTAATATTCTAGTTACGACAATCTCTAGTAACAGTAATGCAGAAACCGGGAGGAGGATAATGGAGAGCATCCAGCTCATAGCTAACTCTATCTACGAAAGTATCAAGGTATTTATAGATAACCTCATTTTGTACCCTAACAATAGACTCCCTGTCTAACTTTGGTTAGAGACTGTGAACAACAGAATGCAGCTCCTCCACTCCTATACCATGAAACACATAGATTCTAAATATGTTGTTCACATGACCTCAGCATTGTCACACAACATGAAAATCGACATACTGATACCAGACTTAGCTAGGATAATGAACAGCATGTCCCCACTGTGCAAACCCTAAGAAACAAAGAAACAGGTATAGAACTTCATGCTCCGCATGTAATTCTCTGGATATGATCAGAAAGATAGGGCTCGGGTATGTAGAGGAGCTAGAAAGAATTTAGATAGCATTATATGTAGTAAAACCAGTACTACCTGCCCTAGGTATAGAAGTAAAGACTGGAATAGGATAGAAAGAGTTTGTGACAAAGCAAACAGGGCGAATACGTGGTACAAGACCGACAAATATCAAGAAGTGATGCTTGTAGAGACCACAACCCAGAGAGAACCAGCCCGAAGATTTAGTAGAGCTCTGAAGGAAGCCAAACTCAACATTAAGATCGTTGAAAAGCCAGATCACAACTGTGTAGGATGTACCCCTTTGAGAATATCAGATGTACCAGTGATAACTGCATGGTATGTAAAATTAACTCTGGCATTAAATGTAGAACTAGTAATGTAGTCTACAGCATAAGGTATATAGAGGGTGCTTGTAAAGACAAGAATTTGAATAGACTAAGGTGAGACATCTAGAAGCATTGCAGAAAGACTAAATGACACACATTTGAGATAATATGACGACAAGAAACAATCCTCCATACGATACCAGCATGGAGGCACATTGGGTTAACTTTACATCCACAGTTTATCTAAGCACCCGAAGGACAAAATATTCAGACAAATACAAGAGTACGTCCTCATAAATGAATCATCCCCAGTACTAAATAGGAAACATACGTAGAAGGTAGTCATACCCCGATACCTACAGTTTACATGAACATACAAACACAGGAATATGTAGAATACATTCATACATACAAATGTACACACATGAATACATATATATATATATATATATGCATACACATACATACATGCATGCATATATACATACATGTATGTATACACATGTACACTGACGCACACACATGCGTACAAACAAACAAATAAACAATAAAAACGTAGCTCTGATAACTGACAGAGAAAACGACTATTGAAAAGGTTGCAAGACGCAACGAAAGTAAATGAGTGGAAATCAAATCGGTGACTGTGTTAAATAAGACACTAAAAGAGAAGACTCTCCCCAGACACAATAATATATATATATATAGATATAGATATAAATAAATAATAAATAATATATATATATATATAAAAATAAATAATAATATATATATATATATATATATATATATATACACACACGCACGCACATACATACACATATATACGCGCATACACACATACATATATATATATATAATAAACACAACACACACACACACACACAACACACACACACACACACACACACACGCACATACATACACTTCTTTAAGTTTCTCTCCACCAAATCCGCGCACTAGGTTTTGGTCGAACCAGAGCTAAAGTAGAAGCCAATTGCCCTAGAGGTCGTACAAAAGGGACTTAACCCAAGTTCACATGGTGTGGAAGCTAACTTCTTACCCACGCTTCAACGCCTATATTTATTCTTTTACTTGTTTCAGTCATTTTACTGCGGCCATGCTGCCGCATCGCCCTAGTCGAACAAATCCATCCCAGGACTTATTGTTTTTTAAGCCTCGTACTTATTCTATCGGTTTTTTTTGCCGGAACGCTAATAACACACCACCATCGGTTGTCAAGCGAAGGTGAGGAGACAAACATAGACTCACAAACATACACACGCATACACACACACACACACACACACACACACACGCACACTCACACACAAACACGCATACATATACGAAGGGCTTTTTTCAGTTTTCTTCTACCAAATCCACTCACAAGTAGTGGCACGTGTTATTCATAGAACCGTACTTAATAAGTAAGCGGTAGTATGTGAGACTCTTGGTTATCACAGTGGCATTGTGATGTATTTCTGATGGCCATTTGTTAGTTTCTACTTACTCTTTACTCTTTTACTCTTTTACTTGTTTCAGTCATTTCACCGCCTTTAGTCGAGCAAATCGACCCCGGGACTTATTCTTTGTAAGCCCAGTACTTATTCTATCGGTCTCTTTGCCGAACCGCTAAGTGACGGGGACGTAAACACACCAGCATCGTTTGTCAAGCAATGCTAGGGGAACAAACACAGACACACAAACATATACACACAAACTTATATATATATATACATATATACGACAGGCTTCTTTCAGTTTCCGTCTACCAACTCCACTCACAAGGCTTTGGTCGGTCTGGTGCTATAGCAGAAGACACTTGCCCAAGATGCCACGCAGTGGGACTGAACCCGGAACAATGTGGCTGGTTAGCAAGCTACTTACCACACAGCTACTCCTGCACTTAGTTCATAATATGAGGGGATGCTGAAAAATGCTGGCTTATTCCAGCGGTCCTTCACATTTTCTAAGCTCTATAAAAGAACTCGGAAGGACAGGCTTCTAAGCAGGCCTTTCGCGACAACCTTAAAGCTAGGAATTCTTTAATGCCCCACTACCAAGCACGAACATACATAAGACACTTGCCGAATGTGGCAAGCAGAAGGACTGAATACGAACTGTGTGCTTGCGAACCAAGCTTTCTATAACACAGCCACGACTCTGACTATATGGAAGACTTGGCTTCTATATCTAGCACATAAAGTGACTGCTTAAAGCTTCCCCATGCTGGATCATAAGCGTAATATTGTTGAACACTCAAGGAAACTGTAGGCGATGAGGTTTACTAGTTAAACAGAAGTCGTTGGCTTTTGAAACGATATCTAGTTACTCTGTCCCAAGATTGTTCATTGAATGATGGCCTACTGGCTGGTGACTTCAATTGTGGCCTGTGACTGATGTTCTTTTTACCTAGAATTGCTCACCGGCGTATCTCAACTACGAACTGGCCCTCCATTGACTAGCGTGTATCCCTCAAGCATTTTATAATTTCTTTATCAAGCTATGCATATGCAGATGTCCGGAGCCATCCGTAGCCATCGAGAAGTCCGTATGCGTGTGCGTGTAAGCATGTGTGTGTGTTGTTTGTTTGTGTGTGTGTGTGTGTGTGTGCGTGCGCGTGTGCGTGTGTGTGTATGTGTGCGTGCGCGTGTGCGTGCGCGTGTGTGTGTGTATGTGTGTGTAGGTATATATTTTGCAATTATACTCTGTCAAGTAATTTGGTCAGAGAGATTTTGATCTTCCAATATTTTGCTTTAAAAAAATGTGTTCTATTGAGTTCTTTCAAAAATTAGTTTGGAATTTTGATAAATGCTTCAGTGGCTTCTTTTAATGCTAGGTGCTAATGGGTTTTACTGACATTATTCATTGTTTCCGAAAGGCTTCATACAAATGGATTTGATGGATTTAATCACTATCTCAGAAAGAAATAGTGCTAATGGATTAGATAAATTTAGATTTCATATTGTCAACAGATATTATTAAACATAGGTTATTCTGTATGTGCATGTTTAAAGGGTTTCCTATTGGTGATTTGAACGTTGAGATAATCCATGCATTTATTAGAGCTACGTTTTATTTCCACTTCATAAATGAAATCTCAGTCATTCCCTGAAATGTCAAAAAAATTTATATCTTGATTTTACAATTCCCATCTCACGTTATTATTTGTTTTCACTTTTCATCATATTTATATGTATCAACAAGTGTATACATACAGTTATATATATATATATATATGTATATGTATATATAAATACATACATATATATATATATATTATATATATATATATATATATATATGTATATATATATACATACATATATACGAACATATATTTACATTTGTATGCATGTGTATGTGTGTATATATATATATATAATTATGTATGTACATATATGTATGCATACACATACGTATCTATATATATATATATATATATATATATATATATATATATATATATGCAGATACATGTATTAATATGTACACGTATATGTGTATATGTATGTATATATGTATGTGCCCTATGTGTGTGTCCGTATATGTGTGTGTATGTGTTAGTGCAAAACCGTAAATATTTTTTATTTGCATGCCGTATAGCATTTTAAACGAGTTTTTTTCCCTTTATACAGCATTTAAAATGGAGATATTACCATTCTCATAATCTATGAAATATCTTGTCAACGTAAGATTTCAAAATCACATTTCAAATTTACATGCGTCTATTTTTTTTTAGTCAAATTGCATAGATTTTTACAATTGAGATATATATAATACAATCCTTAAAGTTATACACATACATGCGTACATTCATACATGCATTTATATGCATGTTTATGGTGATAAATGCATGTGGGTGTGTATTAACATATCTCTATTTCTGAACATACCTACAAGCCTACCTAGCCATATATATACACACACTCTCACACACACGCACACGCGCGCACACACATATGTGTGTGTGCATGTATCTACCCACCTACTTACTTATCTACCTACCTACCTACTACCTACCTACCTACCTACCTACCTATTTCTCTCTTTCACTCTCTCACTCTACCTATCTACTTAGCTACCTACCTGCCCACCAAATTATCTATCTATCTATTGACCTATCTATCAGTATATTCATTTACCTACCTACCAAACTACAAACCTATTTCTTTACTACCCACAGACGGCTAAATACAGAGGGGACAAATAAGGACAGACAAACGGATTAAGTCGATTATATCGAGCCCAGTGCGTAACTGGTACTTATTTAATCGACCCCGAAAGGATGAAAGGCAAAGTCGACCTAGGCGGAATTTGAACTCAGAACGTAGCGGCAGACGAATTACCGCTAAGCATTTCGCCCGGCGTGCTTACGGTTTTGCCAGCTCGCTCGCCTTTACCTAACTACATACCTACCTACCTACCTCTCTCTCTCTCTCTCTCTCTCTCTCTCTGTCGGTCTGTCGTTCTGTCTGTCTGTTTGTTTGTTTGTGAACTTGAGGTCATTTCAGCATAAAGTGTCCGTCTAATTAAAGCCAGTTGTTTTTCACCACGTCTTCGTGCTTTTACTCTTTTACTTGTTTCAGTCATTTAACTGCGGTCATGCTGGAGCACCCCCTTTAGTCGAGCAAATGCTAGGGGGACAAACACAGACACACAAACACACACACACATACATATATATATATATATACGACAGGCTTCTTTCAGTTTCCGTCTACCAAATCCACTAACAAGGCATTGGTCAGCTCGGGGCTATAGCAGAAGACACTTGCCCAAGGTGCCACGCAGTGGGACTGATCCCGGAACCATGTGGTTGGTTAGCAAGCTACTTACCACACAGCCACTCGTGCTCCATATATACCCATCTGTCTATCCCTATATGTGTGCGGTCATTCATTCATATCTAGTCCTATATTTCTGAATTCGGAATATCTGTAACTATGTAACAGCATCTGAATCTCTGTAACAGACATATGAATTTCAAAAATCGAACCCATCAGTTTATATTAGGAAGCACGTACTTTCTCTGCACCAAATGTGTATCACACTGATTGTCTTCTTATTTGATGAAGAGGAGATTTTCTTGTCCTTACGAACAGCAAGCTCACCTCTAAAATGCCGTTCGTTCATTCTCGTTTTCATTTTACTTGTCTTCAGTTATCAGGCAGCAGCCAAAGTCGGGTGCAGTGTTAGATACTCTGGTTGATTACGTTGCCTTAGATCTTTCGTCTGAATCTTGTGTATTCTAAATTGAGTCATAAAACGAATCAAATCGGCGTGGCTGGGATCTTAAAACATAAATGGGTATTACAGAGGGGGAGCGCTAATCACTTATAAGTAACATTGTAATGTTATAATCAGTCCGAATATGCTCAAGGCACGTTCATTGTTGCTTGTCATTCCAACATACGCCTTTGCTACCCCGTTTGGGTCCGTAAGGGAAATGGCTGACTGTTGATTTGTAGTATACAGTAGCTATGTTTAATATACTCGCATATATATATATATATATATATTTAAAATTAAGGATAAAATCTTTATAAGAAATTATCAGTAGTTAGCGTGAAAAACCTCGTAAGAGAAAAAATCCGTAATTTTTTCCACTTTGAAAATATTCATTTATATTATATAGAGGGTACTATTATTCATAGGTACCTCCTAGCGTGCGGTACCTATGAATAAAGTACCCTCTATAATATGTATATATTATATATATAATATATATATATATATATATATATATATAATATATATATATATATATTTTATACTTCGTTTCTCTTCTTTTAATTATTCCTTCTGTGAAACTTACCAGTCATTGCCGATTCCTGTTTCTCTTATTATAAAAGGCATCTTAGATATAAATTAAAATTTTCTGGAACTTTCGTATCGAGCATGTATCTTACTTCTAGAAAATTTTCTTACTCAGCATTGATCGTGTTAACTTCACCAAGTCATCCCCGTTCATTTGCTAAATTTACTGTTGCTTTAAAGTATTCGTTTCAATGTTATACTAAAATAATAGAAAGTAACTGGAAATGTTAACCGACGCGATGTAATAGGAAAACTATTGCTATTTATAGTACGCGTATCTTTCTGAACAGAAATCTTTAACATACTAATGCTCACAGAGTCTATTTAGGATGAAATATCTATGGGAAATTCAACATTCCCAAATTTAACGTAATAAGAAATAATGAGTTGTATTATAATTACAATGCCCCACGCTTTCGTGGAGGGACATGATGAGTTGTATCTAACACAGAATGATGCTGAGAATTAATTTACCAACTCCAGCATGTAAAGAGACGAAACGAAATACTGTAGGCTAAATATTCATGTATTTTCCCTGAAAATGTAACTTAGGCATTCAGAGAGCTTCTGTAAGAACTTAATCTACTTTCTTCATGCATATTTATTCTTTTTACCTTAAAATCATACTGAACACACACACACACACATATATATATATATATATATATATATATATATATATATAATATATATATATACGCACGCACGTACACACATCAGGATATGCATGGCTCATTATGAGATCAATTAACTAATATATTACAAAATATTTGTATTATTTCCATAAAATATTCGTCTGAGCTTCTAATGTGAGTTACATATGAAGCATATACTAAAGCTTATGATGGGCCGTGCGTCACGAAGAGAATTATTCACTTGCCACGGAAGTTAAAACACGGGGTGTATTAATCATGTGTTATGACATCACACCTGTACAAAGGCTATAAAAAATATATAAATGTGCCCTTTTAAAGCCTAGCCAGGCTCATGGGCCCGGTTTCCTGGTTTCAATGGCGTATGTGTTCCCCAGCTGGACAGGACGCCAGACCATTACAGGGTTACTCCTTTTTGCCAGCTGAGTGGACTGGAGCAACGTGAAATGAAGTGTTTTGCTCAAGAACACAACGCGTCGCTCGGTTGAGGAATCGAAACCACAATCCTACGATCATGATGCTGACACCCTAATCAATAAGCCACGCGCCTCCACGTACAAAAGTTATACTAAATAATATTTTTTTTCTCGACGATGGCTTAGCTGGCCGAAACTTCGATATCACTGTGAATAATAGTCTTGTTTAAGAATAATACATTTGTACTCTACGAAAATATGAAGTAGCCCATCAGAATAAGGAAGTGCGTTATTATAACTGAGTATATAAAAAAACATTTATATATATATATATATATATATATATATATATATATATATATATATATAATATATATATATATATATATATATATATATGCGTGTATATAAAACATAGCTACGGAATTCTACAAATCAGCAGACAGCCATTTCCCTTACGGACCCAAACGGAGTAGCAAGGGTGTCTGTCGGAATGACAAGCAACTCGTTCAAGGGATTTTATACACAAAAACTAGTATAATTCAGAGATAAAAATAGAAACAAAACATGCACCATCCTCGTCAAATATGGATATTGAAATAAGGTAGAATAACCAACCTCCAAATAGACAGCAAAATTATTGTTAAAGCCCAAAAATACAGAGGGTGTGATACCAAATGTGAACTGTGTATTACTGAAAAACTAAGCATTATACAATCGACAGATAATATCTTAAATATAGTCGATGAAATCTTCTCTCCCAGCATGCAAAAGCGATATTTTACACACACACACACTCATATATATATATAGGAGAATTAGAAGTTGAATATGCACTGAGAATAAATATTTGAAGCTTTAATCGGTTTCACAGTCTACACTGGTTTTCTAAAAGTTCAAATTGAAAGACGTGGCTTATGTTGCAGCTGTCTTGCGTTTGAAGTCTGCCCTGGTTTTATATGGCTCAAATTATTATGTTTTGAATAGGATTTGATTAGTAAAGGATACTCAAACAATTGGTCTTAGAAATTTCTGTAGGTTCCCCGCTACGTCCGTGGGTTAGTATTAAGTAACAATGTTTGGCATCGAAAGTTAAGGCTGTCTCGGTTGACAGAACAAGTTCAAAAATCAATGCTCTGAATGTTTTCTGTGAAGTGTTTGTAGAGATTAGACAAATAATTAAGTTTATAAGTTTTAGTACATTTCCGTGCGTTAGTGTCACGTGACAGTATATTTTTCACCTACAAAGTTGGCCGACACGGTTGAGTGAAAATGTTTATATATAATTATATACGTATATATATATATATATATATGTGTGTGGTGTGTGTGTGTGTGGTGTGTGTGTGTGTGTACGTTTTTATATATATACAGACAGGCATATAAGTGCAAAACAATGTAAAAAAAATAGTACTCGAATACCCGATGCGCTTTATTATAAAACCTGCAAAATATTCACAGAACTGTTACTCAGAGTTTAACGTTCCCATTCGGCGCACAGTTTTGACGAACGGGAGCCTGAAAATCTGAGTAACAGTTCTGTGAATATTTTTTAGCTTTTATAATAAATAATATATATATATATATATATAAAATATAGATGGGGAAATAGCACAGTAGTAAATCTAAGATATCTCAAATTAGAAGGAATACGATAAAAACATTTAAAATCTCTATAAGGAAAATACTGAATATTACGTTTTTCATGATGAATCTCATCAAATATTAGTAAAGATTTTAAAAAATTTTAAATAAAAACAGTTTATCTTCTGTCTGGGAGTCAGTGTGTATGTATGTATGTATGTATGTATGTATGTATGTATGTATGTATGTATGTATGTATGTATGTATGTATGTATGTTTTATTTTTTAATTATTACAATTATTTTTTAAGTAAATTATATGCTTATATCTCTCTGAGATATTTAGAAATTTAATATGTCTATTTTTGGTGATCCGTGAATTTACTTCACTGAAATCATATATATATCTTTATGTTTACAAAGTCTAGACTGGTATCTTCAGCTAGCAGGCCATGCTACTCCAGATTGATGACGAACATGTCTCTGGGTGCATGCTTAGCTGGATGGGGATGCATGTCTACCCTTTCTAAACATACGGACACAGGAAATGTGTCAAGGCCGACAGGAAGCGTTGATGCTTCCTAGGGCTAAATAACGGTAGTGTGATTCCCTTTATGGGACTGTCACGTCAAGTTGACTGTATACAACTGCTCTTTATATATATATATATATATATATATATATAATATATATATATAAATCTATATAAATAAGGATAAGATCGTTAATTTAATGATCGATCTTATCACGTTACCAGCATGGGAACACATACCTTCAAAGGTAATAATTATTATTAAATTTATAATTTAGGGTATCTAAGAATTTCACCATCATAGTTATATATCTATACTTACGAGTCCCACCAGGAGAGAAGACAAAAGGACAAGATGAGCTAGCAAATAACATTTAATGTGGTTTTAGAGTCATGTTTTGGCTGCTATTTCCAGCGTGGAGGTATCTCTTAGAAACCCGAAATTATAAATTTATATATATATATATATATATATATATATATATATATATATATATATATATATATATGTACGATACAAATAAGATGATATCTTTTTTGTACGCTGAGTTGGCGTTAGAAGAGCAGAAATACTGGGTAAGTTCCCCTTACAATACACATTTCGATGCTTCTAATTAAAGCAACTGTTTGTTTGTTTACATTTTGCATACACACACGCAGACACACACACACACACACACCCACACACACACGAGCACATTATTCATAACGAAGAGGCGAACAGAGATTTATTCACATCCACAACGTTTTAATTAAAGGTTTTCAACTGCATATATAACACTGACCTACTTGATACGGCTGCAGCGACTGCGCATTTCTTTCTATGCAATTATGCATCCTTTTCACTGCGATTTCATCAAGGGTCCATCACACACGACGTTTTCAAATTGATCTTATTCAAGCAAGCGTAGGTATTCAGTTGAAGGTGATATCGTGACATGTTAAATGCAATGGAATTCTGGTTTTATAACCACCTCTACTTATTATTGTCCCAGATTCCTATCATAAATTCATCATGCTTTTCCACCTAGATTTACCTCCACCTAACTCATTTGCATGCATCGTTTTTGTCCTGCTTTTCATCTGTCAACCTGTACATAACAGCACCTTCCATTTTTTGTTGCTTTTGTACTGCTTAAAGGCATGTTTCTTTCCTTCCAAGCTTATTGTTTAAACCATGTTTGTGTTCTCCCAGTCAACAGCCTTATCATTACTGGTACTTTAAACTCTTCGGTTGCATATTTGTGAGAATGAAATCGTTTTTTTTTGGAATAGAAAAAAGTCTATCTTTATTTCTTCTTTTGCTGGTGTCTCAAATTTAGGTGAAATCAGTATTTCTCAAACGAGAGGCCTATGGGGCGGTCGGACAAATTGTTTTGAGAAAATTTGGTTTAAATGTTTGACAACTCAGCACCGTCCATTGGACGGGGTGGGGAGGCGTTTTGCTCGTATATAACTCACTTTGATATTTATCATTGTTTGATTTCACTTTTTCAATATCAGCGACAGTGGGCGCTGGAAAAAGTATAAGTATTTGTGAAGGAAATCTAATTCTAGGCGACAACTATGATTGTCACACGCTGACGAGAGGTCAATACCTCGAAACTCGAGTCCGTGTGTATCATAAGTTGAAGACGGGAAGGATGACTTCCCTTTGCAAATACTGGCAGGACACAGATAGTGTGTCTATGGCCAGCTGGAGGGTGTGTCCTCCTGGGGCTAAAAACTACAGTAGCATCCACCCTTAGGGTTAGCCATATTGAATGGCAAAAATACGTCACTATATATATTATATATGTAACATACAGACATACGCGAACACACACACATACACACATACATACATATATATATATATATTATATATATATATATATATAATATTATATATATATATATATATATATATATATATATATATATATATTATAAAATATATATGTGGCATATATATAAATATATAGATAGATAGATAAATAGACAGACAGACAGATAGATATAGATAGATAGATAGATAGATAGATAGATAGATAGATAGATAGATAGATAGATAGATAGATAGATAGATAGATAGACAGACAGATAGATAGACAGATATAGATAAAGATGTGAGTTAGTCTACACCGGCTAATCTGTGCCGGTTTCGAGTCATATAAGTTGCTGTAATGAAATCAAATCGAATAGTAATATTTTGAATTCAACTAATACGTATGTTTCGGATTTGGTAATATATATTATGAAATGCATGGTGATGTATGTATAATGGAATACTTTGGAGAAAATGTAAGCAAAACTTAGCAAATGACTGTAAAATCTATTCTGAGACAGACTAGAAGATAATCGATCTGACACGTGGGGTTCTAATTTTGGACAACTCATTAGAAACAGCGTTCAGTCTTCTCTTCCTGGAGTAATTGTGTATTTTGTCAATCCTATCGGGATTTCACAAAACTGGTAAATCCGATTTGCTTAAATAGACATTTTTCTGGTGGATAGCTCAATTAATTATTAATGAGCAACACGGCATTGATTTGGATTACGAGAGAATTTATCTGCTTTTGTAACAGCACAAGTTTTAGTCGGCGCCGTATGTGTAATCGAATACGTCAGGTAGATGTTTAATAAGCATGTAAACCATATCTACCCCGACGAAAAATTAGTTACACTTCTCTTCTCTATCTTTCTCTCATTCGATTAATCTCTTTCTGTCTGCCTCTCACTTTCTGTTTGTGTATTAGTATGTATGATTGTATGTATGTATGTATGTATGTATGTCTGCATGTATGTATGTATGTCTGCATGTATGTATGTATGTATGTATGCATGTATGTATGTATGTATGTCTGCATATATGTATGTATGTCTGCATGAATGTATGTATGTATGTATGCATGTATGTATGTATGATTGTATGTATGTATGTATGTATGTATGTATGTATGCATGCATGTATGTATGTATGGCGTTATTCAGTTTAATTCAAAATTTCTTGCCAATAGAGAAAGAACCGATTTCTAACCGAGATCGAAAGCTTCTTCATTGGAATTTCAACATGTACAACAGGGTATTTTTTATATATATATGTATGTATGTATTTATGTATGTATGTATGTATGTATGTATGTTTGTATGTATGTATGTATGTATGTATGTATGTATGTATGCATGTATGAATGAATGAATAAATGTATATATGTATACCTGCAGATTTGTATGTTATGTTCTATGTATATATGTATGTATACGTGCAGATTTGTGTGTTTTTTTTCTATGTTTATATGTATGTATGTAGGCAGATTTGGATGTTTTGTTCTATGTATATCTTCTCATCTACATACTTGCATATCTAGACGTGCTCATGTATACTAAAATAATAAACTGGAAAGTTTTACCAATGTTTACAGTTCCGGTGATGGTTTGGTTCTTTAGTCTTGGAATCAGTTTTCTGTTATTTAGGCAGTGTGTTACATATCCTAATGCCCCTATAATTACAGGTGAACCTGGACTTGTAATCTGGATGCAGATTTCTCAATAGCGTAGGTGTTCTCTTTTTCACTAGTATTCAGCTCTGTTAACATCTGCTGGGCAACTGATTCCCACAACTTTACACTGTTTCTATTCTCTATCAAAATCATTATATCAGGTTAATAGTGTTTCTATTTCATTGAAGTTTTCACAGGAACATTCCACCAAACTGTAGTTTCTGATGTCGATGTCCTCAGGATTATCTTTTTGACGGATCTCGTTATACAGTGTCTTAGCTACAACATCATGTCTCATCCACAGATAATACTGTTATGACATTTTAGGAGAAATGCTTAGGAAGTGGATGAGATCATGAATACTAACTCCACAAAGTCTGCATCGGTTGCCACATTTGACTGCTTTTCCTGCTTCTCCGTCTCTTTTGTGCATTCGGTTGATATTTCCTATTCCTGGATTGCAAACGCACACCTGTAATCAGGTTGTTGGTCCTCGATAAACTGCTTAGATGGACAGTGTTACTATCATCTCGGAGCTTTCTACTAACATATCCATGTTGCGGTAGAGTCGTGCGACTTTTGTGGGTTATATATGTATGTATGTATGTATGTATGCATATATGTATGCATGTATATATGTATGCATGCATGTATATATATGTATGTATATATGTGTGCATGTATGTATGTATGCATATATGTATGTATGTATATATGTATGTATGTATGTATGTATGTATGTATGTATGCATGTATGTATGTATGTATGCATATATGTATGTATGTATATATGTATGTATGTATGTATGTATGCATGTATATATGTATGCATATATGTATGTATGTACGTATGTATGTATGTATGTACGTATGTATGTATGTGTGTATGTATGTATGTATGTGTGTAAGCATAGAACTCAAAAGTAAGTATTGCAGACAACACAAAAAGGATGAGAATCGACGTTTCTGACAATAGTCCTTCATCAGAAAAATGGTGTAGAAGAAAAGTCTCGGAGATGAGTTTTTGTACATATTTGTATTCTATTTATGCGTGTATCGGAAAATCACAAGCATTCACGCATATATTAACATATTTACAATTTACCTAGGTATAACTAACCTCTCCTCATATAATCTGTACTTTGTATAAGATATATGCTTTCAATCACATTAAACTTCACATCCATATGTGCTCGATTCCTGAGTGCATCCATTCCACTTTACATTTACTCTCAGTTTAAGGTTTGAAAGTCAAAAAAGTAATTTCCTTTCTAACACAAATCTGAAGAATTTTTTGCTTTAAAGTTTCGCTTTTCCTTTTTTAGCCTTAGAACCATTTGTGCATAAATGTTAACTTGATAATTGCAGCGAATGAGTATTTCATCCTAATAACATTCGTATCTGACGACTCCCATTTTCAAAGACAAATTGGTAATGTTTGATCCATAACGAAGGATTATGTTCACCGTTGTCTTTGATCATAACGACATTTACATCCTTTAAGAATGTCAGCTTCAACATCATAATTTATATATCTATACCTACGAGTCGGTTGACAAGCTTTAATTTCCTTCTAGTAATACAGATAAATGAACAGAAAAAGAATGATGAAAGCCATTTTGCTAAAGTATTTCAGTTTATTATACTTTATACTGAATGGTTGAATCACAATATATTTCATATATCATCTTAACCAACTGACTGTAAAGCGTAGACCGCAGGAATAACTTGAAAATGCGTAGTTACTATTGATATATTTGACACAAAGCCAATTGGTTAAAGGTGTTATTGTCATTAGTATCAACTTAGTATATTATATAGTATTATCGACTCGAGCGAATGAAGGAGAACATTGGCCTCGATCAGATCTACACTCTTTGACTAATGTCCCTTACTCAGTACACCTGAAACAGAAAAGGAGTAAAATGTATTCTATATCAACCCCGTTCATTAACGTCTTGAGAATTAGTAGGAAAAGCTACAAGCCTTGTAAATTTGATTGCTTTGTAAGGCGGCAAGCTCGCAGAATCTTTAGCACGTCGGGCAAAATGCTTAGCGGCATTTCGTTCTGAGTCCAAATACCACCGAGTTTGTATATGCATTTCATCCTTTCGGGTCGATAAAATCTGTAGCAGTTAAGTATTGGGTTCGATGTAATCGACTTACCCACTCACGTGAAATCATTGGCCTTATACTAAAATATGATACCAATATGTTTGCATTATAACCTCCACACCAAACGTGATGTGTTATCACCAGGATTTTTAACACTTTTAATTGTGTAAAATCCTGATTTCTTCGTACCAAAATATTGTTCATGAAAACGTTGAAAGAACAGTCCTGTTTGTTCAGCATGGTTTCTGAAACCCGCTGCTTCTAGTCCTGTAGTCCTGACGGCAACAAACCTTTCTTACCAAGTCTTACGTCATCTCTCCTATCTTCATAGCGGAAAAAATAATGGAACCTAAAATCACTTGATGAATATTAATTATTGCTGTTTCTCATCGTAACCTTACTTCAGCATAGCAATCAATAACCCATGTGATAAATATGTTAACACTAACTTAACACTGTATTTTCTGGCTGTTGGCGTCTCTCATTTATTTACTTCCTAAAAAGTATTTCGTTCTAAAAACAACCAGTGGATACCTTTTTAATGATTCTCTTGTTACAACTGCATCAATTACATAGAAGTTGAAATGTCTATGCTGAGGTCATGAGAACGCTGAAACAACTTTGGAGATGCCTCTCTTACTAACTAATATAAGTTATAGGAGTCACTGGAGATATACTGCTTCATGTCTCTTAGCAGGCATTTTGTTAGCCCATAGTAGTACTCAGTAGATCATTAATGGTTTTATGATCTTAAGGCAGGGAATACAAAATAATATCCGTATATTTCGTTTTAAAGTCTTCTTCGTTTCTTACATTTACCAAATCGTGTCACGTAGTTTATTATATCTTAATGTACTAATATCTATTTGCATATGATGCGCTACTGCAAATTTGTAATTAAAAATATTGTAATTGAAAATACAGGACACAGATTTTTATGTACTTTTCAGGAACGAAAGGAAATTTGGTGACAATGGAATTTAAAATCACCAAAGTGAGAAATGTAACTTAATGCTGCACTGCAACCAGTTGGCACTCCACCATTCACACCACTTTAACATGTTAGTAAAATGTTGTAATACGATTTGATTATAATGATGATTACAATTTAACAACCAAATGTGGACTGTAAATTTCTTTCCTTGATTGGTAACGAGCCTATGCCACGGGCAATTTCATTGCCACGTTATAGACTTTTGCGTGACACATGATGTACTGTCGGAAATACGAGGAGCGTTCAATAAGTAATGCCCCTGACCCACTTCCCAATGCAGTAGAGCAACGAAACTTGGCACAGTTATTAGTCTTTTTCTACATAGGAACCACCCAGAGTTACGCATTTCTCCCATCGTTTGATGCGGCTCTGGAGACCGTTTTTGTAGAAGAACCCAGCTTGGTCCTCCAACCTCACGTGACTTCAGAAATCAAGCTGCATCATCTGGGAAACGCTTCCTTTCAAAAACAACTTCATGATTGGGAAGAGGTGAAAATCAGAGAGGCAGGGAGGGTCAGGAAAGAAGGGGGATGGGGAGGAGTTCATAGTCATACGCCTGTGCTTCTGATCTGGCGACAAGCGAGTTGTGGACCGGAGCGTTGTCCTGCAGGAGGAGGATGCCTTTGCTGATCTTGCCCCGCCTCTTGATTTTGAAAACTTCTCTTAATTTCCTCAAAAGTGAAGCATAATAGGCTCCTGCAATTGTGGTACCCTTTGCCAGGAAATCTGTCATCACTACTCCGTCCTGGTCCCAGAAGACTGTGAGCATGACTTTGCCAGCGGAGGGCTGCACCTTTGTCTTCTTTGGAGGGGGTGAGTCACGGTGCTTCCACTGCATTGACTGGGCTTTGGTCTTTGGATCATCGTGATGGACCCAGGTTTCATCCTGTGTAGTCAGTCTTTTGAAAAATTTTGACTCATCTTCTTGGCACATCTCCAAATTCACCCTCGAGCACTCAACGCGTTCTTGCTTCTGGAAAGGTGGTGAGCACCTGGGATCCATCTGGCAGACACCTTTTGCATATGCAAATGGTCATGAATGATAGTTTCCACAGACCCGGTACTAATCTTGACCTCATGGGCTATTTGACGAATAATTATGCGTCGATCTTCCAAAATGGCGGCCTCAACTTGATGGACAGATGCCTCATCAATGGCAGAAGGGGGCGACCAGATCTGGGAGCTGTTTCCACAGAGTTCCGACCATGTTTGAATTCACGATGCCAGCGTTTTACAAGGTCATATGATGGGGCATCATCACCATAAGTTACTTTCATTTCATCAAAAGTCTCCCGTGGTGTGCTTCCTTTCAAATACAAAAACCGGATCACTGCTCGACACTCAACAGGCTCCATTTCACACTTGACTC
>NC_043000.1:160831682-160861682 GCF_006345805.1 Octopus sinensis | reverse complement strand
TATGTATGTATGCATATATCTATATCTCTCTCTATATATATGTGTATATATATGTATGTATGCATATATCTATATCTCTCTCTATATATATGTGTATATATATGTATGTATGTATGTATGTATATATATATGTATGTACACATATATCTATATACATATGTATATATATATATATGTATGTATATATATATATAATATATATATATATATATATATATATATATTATATATATATATACATATATATACTTTTGTTGCTATGCGTTTATGCTTCAATTACTAAAACATTTCTTTACTTATCTAATTTTGTGAATTAATTACGCTCTTAAAAATTTGTTTTGGCGACTTCTTCTGACTTAGTATATAATAAGATCACTCAATAAGATGCATATATAGATATTTTCGTATGAATGTACACACAAACCTCTCTCTCTCTCTCTCTCTCTCTCTCTCTCTCTCTCTCTCTCTCTCTCTCTCTCTCTCTCTCTCTCTTTCTTTCTGTATCTATCTACCTTCCTATATACTCTCGCGCACACCTACATGTGCTTGAATTTTAAACGAATGTCTGACGATGTATATATACATGTGTACATGCATACTTAAACATAACGTATAAATATATAAATGTGTATGTATGTATGTATATATATATATATATATATATATATATATACATATACATATACATACATAAACGTACATACATACACACACATACTTATATATATGCATATATATATATATATATATACGATTTACAAAAGAAAACTAATTCTACGTTTTACTAATGATGCAATTGTAATAGCAACCGTATGTATCTGCTGTCACGAAAATTGCTAAAGGTGCTGGCGATAGAAAAACACCAGTAATCTGGAGAATCTTCTAATCATAGGCGCATGTCTGGTTGTTCTATCTAAAATTGAAAGAACCACTAAATCCATTTGCCGCCATTAACATTTGACATGTGTGAATATAATGCTCTAAGGAAGAAACTTCCATTGAACATAACATTGTTTGCATTAACTGTTTGTGAATATCACTATCTGTACAAATTGTTTGTCAGAAGCTGAGAGAGAGAGTCATTAGGATAATATAAGAAACGAACATCTAGGAGTGAGTTGAAAGTTGAGATGCAAACAATGGTGATATGTGGAATGTATTTGCGTGTTGCATTATCAGATATGACTGATTTTTCTGCTTCGTGTTCGAAAGGAAAAACAGTCGGAGCTTTGGAAACCGCTGATAGACTATAATTACCTATAACGGAATTTACAGAATATATTATTATCTTAAAGAAAATAAATACGTAGTTAAGTATTTTGTTTCACGACTAAGATTTTCCGTGTTTGACTACATTACATAACATTGTAGCAATTGTCGTCTACGAAAGATTCGTGTTGACCAATACTTTGCGAATGGATTTAGGTAGATGTTTGGTGTTTACAAGACCTAAACACATTTCCGATCTCTCTTTCTCTCACTCTCTCACACACACACTAACACACACACACATTAAATTAACCAACATGGATCCCTCTCAGACAGTACTTTTACTTTCCCGGTTATTCACCTTTGTGAAGCTATCCGATTCGATGTTCTTTGATATTGAGGTCTATTTCTTTTGCTTCCCTTGTTTTCTCCATGGATTATTGTGATATATATATATATTATATATATATATAAAATTGAGGGAGATAAATTTATATATATATATAATATATATATATATATATATATGTATGTATATATATGTATATATATATATATATATATATATATGTGTATATATGTATGTATATATATAATATATATATATATATATGTGTGTGTGTGTGTGTGTGCATACACATACACACGGATATGTTTGTGTGGGCGTTTGTGTGGGTTTATATATGTGTGCCTAGGATTACCTTGTCTTGCTACTGACATTATTAAAGGTTTCCAACTTTTGACTCACATATCTTTACACTTAATGGTGACAAACTTCCTAGACTTGAACGGGAAAATGAACACATTGATAATTATACCTTAATGACCATTTCCCTTTATGACAGACTCATTTCCATTGTTATAAGCATAAAAATTGCCGGTCAAGCCAAATTTTGTGTAAATACTTACCATCATTTTACAAGTTCCAGTGAAAATGAAAGCTATTATCTGAATTGGAAAGACTCAAATTTAGACACGAAATGAATGACGCCTAATCTTGTGGTTCGTTTAGTCATACTTCTAGAGATTCTGTCATCTATGTCGAATTTTAACACTTTAGTGGAATGAATGTTGGATTCAGGATGAAGTGTGACCGAATAAGGAATTGGTATTTCGACTGTGCTCAAGATATGATTAAGGTCTGTTGGCAGCAAATTACTCGTACGTATTATTCTTATATTGAAGGAGAACATTTAAAATCAACCAGGCAAATACTTTACAATACTAAATGCGAAGTAAACGGAAGGATGAAGAAATTTGACTCTACAGCGTTTTTTTTTACCAAACTAAAGTACACTGTCCAATGTTTTATTGTGTGTGCGTGTGACACACAGAAGGAGGGAAGGAGGGAGGGAGGGAGGGAGGATGATGAGAGATAGCGTGTGTGTATCTCACTTACCGTCAATAGAACGTTTGCTAAAAATACAGAATGTAATCCGGTTTAGAGGCATTAAGAGGAGAGCATCTCAGATACTCCAGATGGTTTCATTAATTCTCAAAACATATTCTACTCGCCTTCACGGGTTGATGGAGAGATACGATCAGTGAAGATACATTAAGACTTGATAAGATAGGGAAAATCCAGCTTCCTATTTACCTGACAGTTGAATACATAAACCATGAGAGAAAAATCGATTGGGCAGCGGCATGTTAATCAACTACCTGAACGTAACAACTCACCAGGTGAAAAACACTAAAAACTCAATTACTCAATGATCCCTAATAGTAAATATGCTCCATACATACTATTGCTAGTTGTAAGTATAGCACCATATTGTTTCGTTTTAAATGGTTTCCTTACCAAGCAGTAATGACTTACAATTTTCCCGGAGGTAATAAGTACTATAAATGAAACTAATGTTCTCTCACAGCCACTTAACGCACCGAGAAGTGAAATGAAATTCAGCAATTAGCAGTAATAGACTTATAGGAAAAGAAGAGAACGCAAAAACATAATATACACATACACACGAACATACTGAAATGCACAAATGTCACACAAGCACACTACACATAATTCCTTGCACGCCGCAAAGTACTCCCACATTTGTTGGCTTTGCGAGTGAAGGAGGCGCATTGTGTGCACCATTGCGTGAAGCGTCCAAGACTGATATAGGAAACTTGAGAGGAAGCATCAAACAATGGGTTAGAGCAGAAGTAACCCATCGTTTGGTAGTAGTTAGGAAGTAACAGGTGAAGACTTATAACAGAGACGTATAGAAAATACTTACAATAGAATGGACTCTGCTAAAGATACACGAGGGGCAGTGCAAAAGGTTTTAGCACAGTTTCAATTGCGCCACTATTACTCACGGAATATTGTCGGCCCTGGTGGTTCGGATATTAAAGAAAATATTTTGAAGGATTTGGAAATATTACTTTATGTTCTGAGTTCTATTTCATTGCTTTTCGTGTTCAATAACTTAACTATACTATTTAGTCTCAAGCCGGCCTCGAAACAGTATACATATAACCAAAGGCATTCCAACCACAAAGGTCCTTATTTTAATATCACGCATATTGCATACTGGGAAACACTATCCAATGCACCGATTTTTTAGGATGGTATTGTATAATTTCAAAGAAATGTAGCTGTTTATTTTTTGCAGATCGGCTGATCGTGTAGAAACCCTCTGACACTTACGTATTTGTATACTGAGATCAATAACATCGACTGTCCCCTTCCACAAGAATGCACAACCTTTTGATTGAAAAATCATTAAGTAAACTTCGATTAATGATCACAAAGTAATTCTTAAAGGAAAGTTACTGGCGATATTGAAATAGTTTTCTACTTTGTTATAATATTTATTGCTGCGTTGTGTTTGATATTATATCGAATCAATAAAATATTTTGCTGTATGTTTTCAGTAGCTTTCTTTTCTCAAACTGAAGTACAGTGTTGTTGGTATTATTCATTGTAATACTGTTTCAGTATCAACACATACGGATCTGTATTTATTGCTCTTGTCACTGACGAAATAAATTGATTTGTAAAACATCAAGTGGCAAACAATTAATTGATTAATCAATCGATCAATCAATTGATCATTCAGTCAGTTATCTTTTAACCAAACTGTTTTTAACCGTCTTTATATATAAATAGATATTTAAAAGCATAAATGTTTATTGAAAAGTTATTGAAAGCTGAAAATATTACAATAAATCAATGAATTATGCGAGTAGTTAACACCTCTTCACTCTTACACAAACTCATAGATCCATTCACAAGACAAACACATTCGTATGGCCCGGGAAGAACCTTTGATTCTTTGATATGCATGTATGTATATATGTATGTTTGGATGTATGTATGCTTGTAAGCATGTATATTTGTAGGTAAGTATATATATATATACATTAATGCATCTCTCTCTCTCTCTCTCTCCCTCTCTCTCCACACACACACACACACCCAACACCACACACACACACACACACCACATATATATATATATATATATATATATATATATACAGATATATATATACATATATATATTATATTTTATATATATATAATAAATTATAAATATTATTACATACAATAGTGTTATTTTCCAGCTAAATAAAGCATCGTAGAAGCAGAATTATAAATAGGAAAAGCGGCCCCAAAAGGCACTAATGTTTGCGAGAAATAGCAGTCGATAACCGTACGACGCTATGTAAAGCTTCACTGAATGTATGGAGGCAAATATTTCTGCGGGTGGCGAACATTATAAAATTTCGTTTTATCTCTAGGTAGAACGACGGAGAAGTGGACACCCTAGAATGGTTAACCTAGTACGTTTGTTACCGTAAATCTGGTTAACCTTCTTCAGCTAGGTTCACCTAAGAAGAAATATGGAATATCCGTTACATCAATGCTTGTATATTCGGCTGATATGCCTATCCTTAAACAGAACTGAGATCAGTGAAGAAGTTTTATATAAATATTATAAATATTATTACAATACAATAGTACTATTTTACAGGGTGCGGTGAATATGATATCGTCTAATTTATGCAAAAATAAAAATAACACTGACATCTCATTTTAATAGATATATTTACCAAAATTGCATAAAAATATCTTGAAGTACTAAAGAGTAAATTTATTCAATAAAATCGCCATTGACTTCAACCACGAACTCCAGACGACTTCGGAATCTCCTGCAATTCTTCTGGACAATCTCTTTGTTTAAGTTGGTGAATGCTGACATAATCCTTGCCTTCAGCTCATCTTTAGTGTTGCAAGGAGTTCTGTTGGTTTCTCGCTCAACTATACCCAACACATAATCAAGGGGGTTTCATTCTGGCGAGTCAGGTAACCACATGTTAGGGGTGATGTGGTCTCAGAAATTGTCTGACAGTCATAACTGGGTTCTCCTGTTTGTGTGCAGATTCCTGTTACCGGTCGCAGGGCCTTCCAGCAGTCACCCTCTAGAACCAGGCAGCACTATCTCCAGGCACTTGATGTAATCCTGCGTGTTGAGTCTGAAGCCTTGTGGGAAGATGAGTGGAGGCATAACGTTGCCATCACTAGTGATTACCCCAAACACCATGATGTTACCTGTATGTTTGATTTTTATATTCCTCGGTACATGCTCTGTTCGTTCTCAGATTGACATCCAAACATTCTGAAATGTTCGTTTTGGAGTTTCCGGCGCGAATGCCATGCAGTACAGCATATCGTTTCCAAATTCCTGGCAGAGGGAATTATGTTATGGTGCTGATTTTCTCGCAGACGGTGCCCAACTGACCCTGCTATACTAAAATCAAACAAAGCACATGATCGAAATTAATAGTGTAAAATGGCAACAATTGACCCACCACACCCTGTATGTATGTATGTATGTATGTATGTATGTATGTATGCATGTATGTATGTATGTATGTATATCACGTGATCACGTGGCCGACCAGACCATCAGATGTTGTTACACATCGCTGGTCGCAATGTGTTCGCATTGTTTTTTTTAGCCTTCGAATGACGCCACCCCGCTGGCTAAGCGAGCAGCCCAATGTATATATATATATATATCATTCTGGGTTCAGTCCTTCTGCGTGTCACCTTGATCAACTGTTTTCCACTACAGCCTCGTGCCGACCAAAGCCTTGAGAGTAGATTTCGTAGACGAAAACTAAAAGACAAAGCCTGGTCTAGGAACAAAATTAGATGCGTGTGTTTCTGTGTTTGTCCACCCGCTATTATAATATGTGTTTGAGAGAAAATATCTTTATTCCTTGTAGTAAGCTTTGGTTAATGACACACCAGGTCACCCAAATTCAAACATACTGTTTTTCCTGTATGGTGCATGTGTATACCTACTTTACTTGTATTTTAAGAACATGCTAGCTTACTGAATTTGAGGTTGCGGTTTTGCACTCTTAGTTGTCCCTTGGAGACATGTTTCGAAAAAAAATAAACAAAGGAAAAAAAAAAGAAAAATAAATAAACTTAAAAACCTAGCTAGGTTTCTTTACAGTTCTCAGAGATAAAAATTTTTAAAGATTTGTTGACATTTTGGGGCCACTTATATAATTGTGTAACATTATACTTTTAAGCTGCTTTTACGTAGGTTAGTGATAGACTGTCGGAAGGAATTACACTATATCTCCACGGTTATATCCTGAGATTTAAATTGAATGAAGGATTGATTTCGTATTAAAATAAAACAAAATATTCGAAGCGAAAATATTTGCATATATGCAAATGAATTTTTAGATTATAAACAAATATTTTAACTAACCTTAAGATAAACCAGAGAAAATACTATAAGGAAAGAAAACACAAGGAAGATTCAGGAATGAATCAGGAATGGACCGTCATTAATGAGGGTGAGAAAATAAAATTTGAGTGGAAAATTTGAGTTTGTAGGCATGTGTTTTCTTATTCGCTTTGTGAACCATTTCAAGTGGAGATATTTGCATAGTTTAAGGATTTGTAAATAGTGATAGCTGAAGTATCGGGCCATGTAACCGAAATACTCTCTCGCCTAACAAAATTGTAACTAAAGATTATGAATTCTTGCCAAGAGAATCGCTACAAACTTTACCGATTACATCTATTTCAATTGACTTTTGGATACCGCAAGAAGTTTCCTACAGATACAGCCGCTACATTTGTTTTGCTGCCATTTTACGTTTGACTTTCTTCTAATCTCACGCACAAACACGGAAACGCGCAGTCACAAAGACGTGTACATACATAGATACAGATTAATGCATTTCCATGAACTGACGACGCACTGAGAACACGAGGGATACAGTCTCATAAAATAGCATCAGTCTCATAAAATCACATCAAGACGTTGACATAACACATGGAAAGGCAGCTTCAGAGCGAGACATCTATTAATCATATATATATATATATATATATATATATATGCATCTATCCATATGTATATATATGTGTGTGTGTATGTATGCATGTATCTGTGTGTTTATGTATACATACATTTATTTATATATAATTATTTCTAGCCCACTCTCTATATATGTACATGCAAATCACACACAGATACGTTCTCCAGCGCTCATTTTTTTTTCATATTCGTTTATTACACATTGTTGTACACCTATTACACTATTATTTTCTTTTTGTTTTGGGCTGTGGTGAGACGACTCGGAACATTTACGATGTGAATTTTCCGAGTCCTCTTCCCAACCCCACCCCCGTTCGCCAGCGTGCACTTTTTTCATATTCGCTTACTACATGTTGTGTTACACCTATTAAACTATATTTTTTTTGTTTTTGCTCGGGCCAAGGTCTGAAGATGTGAGTTTTCCCAGTCCTCTCTCTCAATCCCCGCTCGCGAGCGCTTTTTTGTTTTTCATATATGTTAGAGCAAGTTGTTTTACACCTATTACACTATATTTTCTCTTTTTTGTGCTCCGGTCAGCCCCCTTAGTTTGACCATTGAATCTTCCATGTTTAACCTGTAGTTTAATCGATATCCCTGGTCTGAAGGTGGTATGCACCTCGCTTGGATTTTTACCATCTTTCAGGTTCCGCCCGCTATGAAACAGATGTTGCCCGGATCTTACCGACTTCATTCCGTAACTCTTGTGTGTGTGTGTATTCTTTTATTCTTTTATCCCTTTTAGTCATCTGACTAATTCTTTGTAACCCTAGTACTTATTCTATCGGTTGCTTTTGCCGAACCACTAGCTCAGCGGGACGTAAACACACCAAAAGTTCCAAAAGACCCCGCGATAGGTGAAAATCCACGAAGTAGATACAGTACTGTACTGTATATTTTGAAAATCTTTTTTATAATTTTTGTACATTTATTTTATTATAAATGCAAAGCAACATAACAGAGGAACCGACATAAGGTAAGTTAATAAACTGCGATAGGTGAACTGCGATATGGTGAGGTATTACTATATATAATATATATATATATATATATATATATATATATTATATATATATATATATATATATATGTAGGTATGTATGTGTATGTATGTATGTATATATATGTATGTATGTCAGAGGTGATTCCAGTTTATCAATGTTACTCGGGATCATCACAGATTTCGCATAAGACTCATGACTGCTCGAAGAATTTCCCCTTTTCCCGCTTTATTTCTAACCCCAAAAGGGTTATTTCTCATATCTACCAGCATATCTTTCACCATTTCGAAGTGATGGGTTAAAATAAAGCAACCCTGCGAGGCACAATTGATTTTTACACAGAGACGCACAGAATAACAGCAATCAAGTAACGACAGCAGAGAGCACAACAAACATTAGCAATCTGTCTGTCGCCTGCACTCTTGACAAGAGATGTCAGTTATTCTTTTACTCTTGCCAGGCTGGTTCGTATCAGCACAAGAAACTGGATAACTTTTCGTTTATTTAAGAATATTGTAGAACGAAATAGTAATTTATTGTTTCAAGACATTGAGTTTGAATTACTTTTAATTTTTATGATTTTTTAGATAACTCGGGCTGTAACTTCCGAGCCCGAGTCAGGTACATGTGAACAATATCGAGAGAACGTCCGCTACGAATGATATTTTTCGATACAGGACACTTCAAAGACGAGCACCAGACGCTGACTGAAAGTAAGTGAACTGCGGCTAGGCTCAATAAAAGGAGCCCGAGTTATTGGCTGCAATTACATACTTGAAGTCAGTGCTGGGAGAAATTAAATCAGCTTGCAAATACACGTTCACTTTATTAAATTTAGACTCAGGCTAAGTCCGATCAGCCCGAGTGCCGGAGTCGCCACTGATGTATGTGTGTGTGTGTGTGTGTGTATCTGTGTGTGTGTATTTGAGTGTGTGCGGTACAAAATTGTACAAAATCAAAAATAATCAGAAGAGAGACAGATGAGGGAACAGCAAATAGGCAAATAGGGTGCATCCAGGAAAGTTAGTAGGGTCTTTGACGTTTGAAGCCATTATTTCCCTGCAGAAAGGAATGAGGAATGAAGGGGAACATTTGACGGAGAAAGGGAGAATAGGGGGGGGGGCGGTAAACCGTGTTTGGATTAACGGTTGAACAGTGGATACGCGTCAAAAATGGGGAAACGTATTGAGTACAAATGAGAAATATAATCTTTTTTCTTCTCTTGGCACATAACCCGAAAAATGAGAAAAATAATAAACATATCTTCTTTAGAGTATAGTTTGTGACTCTCCTTGAATGGCTGAATAAAAGTATAGAAATGTGTGCGTGTGTGTGTGTGTGTGTGTGTGTTTGTGTGTGCTTGTTACTCTGTGTCAGTTTGTGTATTTACAAGAAAGTTTATTGTTAATAAATATTAAGCATTCGGTTTATAAAACTATAAAAATGCGCGCGCGCACGTGTATTTGTGTGTAATCGGTTTCAACAAAAGAAAGTTTATTGTTAATAAATACTACGCATTCAGTTGATAAAACGAATCGTATATTTCAATTTACATTTTATAAAACTGGTTGTACAGACTTAAAAATCTGAAGTACACTGTACCGGAAGTGCCGACGGTAAAGAAATAAGATCTGAAGATGTTCAAAGTATAAGTAATTTTTAAAATATATATATATTGAATATAATTCAGAATACTAGTCTCTATCTATAAAGTCAATATCTATATCGCTGAAATGCGAAAAGCTTGTCTCATTTTGCGATCGGAACAGGTTAAGGGACACTAGATGGGGTCAGATTGGCTCCAAAATTTTCAGGGACATGTAAAAAGAGGTGAGGAAATGAGTGGATTATTTTAGACAACCCTATCTCAAAAACTGTGGTTAATAGGGCAAATAAAACCCACACTTTGACAAGTGTTTGCCGTTTCTCACTTTCGCATATCAACCTGTCTTCCTCCACCTCTCTCTTTCCTTCTTTCCTTCCACGTTCTCCCTACAACGACGTTTGACGGCTTCGCCGTCTCTCTGTCACTCTTTCTCCCACCGACTCTATCACTGTAAGTCTGTCTGTATCTATAGAGAGAAAGCGTTGACAGCCGCAAAAGTTTAAATATTCGCGCTAATCTTAATATATTATCGTCATAAACCCCGAGACATTCATGACGGTAATCAATATCTATAAAGCAGAAAAGCAAACAAGTTTAATTTCTTGGTTATTTTTCTCATTTTGGAATGGGAACAGTTTAAAGGGCAGTTTCTCATTTTTACGTATTTTTGCCTTTTATTTTTTATTGTTTACAGTTTTCATTTTTTCCTGAAAGGAATTTACAGCTGCATGTAGCCCGTGTTTAGAGCTTTCATTTGCATGGTCAATCGTCGAAAAATTCCCAAAATAAGTACTAAATTTAACAAAGAAATTCTTTTTTCCTTATTTTTAATCGCTCAAATAGTTGCACATACAAAAGGCAAGTGTCCTTTCCGTTGTCACTGCTTGCTATTTATGATTCAAATTTCAAAATATTTTCTTTCTCAACTTACTCAAGATCTTTTGATTTTTATAAATGGGAGAGAGATAAATGGGAGAAAGATAGAGCAAGAGAAAGCGAGGGAGAGTCCGAGAGAAAGGAAGAGTAAGAGAGTGGGAGAGTGAGAGTGAAATGAGAGAGAAACAAAAAGGGTGAGTATCGCGATAAGAAACAGAAAAGAAGCAACAGAAAGTAACAACCACACCCTCACCCGCGCGTAGAGCGGGTCACCTGAAGCTAGTATATATATATATATATATATTTATGAAAGCAATTGTAGCGTGGAAGGAATTTATATGCCATTTAAGAACATACAAAGACTGTTAGATTTAATTGAACATTTAAATTTAATTTATGTCAAAATATTTGTGTCGCTTTGAAACCACCATCTGTTCACTACAAACATACATGCTGCATCTCAGAAAGTAACTGTTAGTTCATGATATATATGTGTTTATGTTTGTATGTATGTATTATGTATGTATTATGTATATGTATGTATGTGTGCATGTATGCAAGTACGTATATGTGTACATCCCTATATATGTGTATACGCCTGTACGCATATGTGTACATACGTACGTACGCATGTATGTATGAATGCATATATATATATATGTGAGTATTTAGGTATGTAAGTGCGTAGACGCGTCTGCATGTGTGTATATGTGCATGTGCATATAAACGTATGTTTATCTACTGATATGTGTGTCTGTTCAAGTTGTAGATATGACTTTTATTCTGTCGACGGTTGTATATTTATATATGTTCCTCTCACCACCGTCTAACGGTGAATAGATACAATGTCTTGGATACATGCATGCAAATATAAACCTACCTATATATATGTACATGCACACACAATCATATAAACACGTATACACACATATATATATGTATATACATTTATCCATCTACACCTACATATGTCTCTATTTTCACAGGCAACGATTAACCTCAAATACTTATTGTTTATTTTATAGACATACATATGTATGTGCTTAGATACATAGATACATACATACGCGACCTGTTCACTGACAAAAATCCGTGCAGCACGGATTTTTGTCAGTGAACAGGTTGCGGATTTTAGCGACGAAAATATTTTGACAAATTAAACTTAAATGTTGAAGTGAATCGAACGGCTTTTGTGTGTTTCTTAAATGGTTTACAAACACCTTCCACGCTGCAATTATATATATATATATATATAGAATAGGAATAGAGGCAATTCAATACTAGCTAGAGAATCACGCAAACGAACTCCCACATCGCATCAAAAAAGAATTCGTGATAGAAGGGGTTAAATTCATCCTGGAAAATAACTTCTTCGCCTACAAAGACAACTTCTACCGACAAAAATCGGGGACTGCTATGGGTACGCGAATAGCCCCCTCCTTTGCCAACCTAATCATGGGATATTTAGAAATCAGTCTGTATCGTAAGGTTCTAGAAAGATATGGCAGCCCTTTCTCCCTCTACATAGAAAACAGCTAGAGGAGATACCTAGATGACTGTTTCATCCTTTGGCATGAAAATATAGAGAAACTCAAAGAATTCCAAGCAATTTTAAATGGACCGGACGTAAACATCCAATTCACCATGGAATATAGCCAGCAACAACTCCCCTTCCTCGATATCCTTATTAAGAAATCTAATAATGTAATAGAAACAGATATATACTACAAGCCTACAGATTCTAAGCAATATCTTCCTTTCAATTCATGCTACCCCAGACACACCAGCATGAACATCCCCTTCAATCTAGCAAAAAGGATATGCACTATAGTTTCTAATGCAAACACCAGAGACACACGACTACAAGAACTAAAAGATACCCTCATTACCAGGAACTACCCACCTTCACTTATTGACATATGCATTCAACGTGCCCTCCAACTCAACATCGAGGAACTCAGACATCCCAAATCAAAGAAACATTTACGACCAAAACCCTTACCATACATCTCCACACACAACCCTCACAACAATGAGGTCTTCGACACCATCCTCCCCAACATACCCCTCCTAAAAATGACCACAGAATGAACACAATTCTCCAAACACACATGATCATAAAAAGCAAGAAACAGCCTAAATCTATGAAAAGTCTCCTAACACAAGCCCGAATACACTCTACAACACAGAAGCCGACAGTAAAAAAATGTGGAAGACCAAATTGCAGGATATGCGATTATCTAATTGAAGGATCAGAGTTCTCCATCAAACAGGGACAACGGTTTACAGTGAAAAGCAACTTCACATGTGCTTCGGAGAACCTTATATACACACTAACCTGCTCTGGGTATCAAGAGCAGTACATAGGCCAAACGAAAAATAGTTTGCGTAAAAGAATGGCCGTGCACAGATCCCAGATAAAAATTCCCCAAAACAGAAAAATAACATTCAGCCAACACATAGATACTTGCGCCAACAACAAAACACCAAACTTCAGGATTTTCCCCCTCTACCAATTCAGGGACGATACAACCTCGAGCCAACGAATAAGTAAAGAAACTCTCTTTATTACAAAATATAAGCCCCTTCTGAACGGGTTTACGACAAACGATATATACCCCTCTGCCTTAGAATAACACAAATACACACGCAAATATTACATTCCTAAGAATCCACTACAAATCAGCCCCAATCACAGCTATAACCCATAGCGTGTCAACTTTAAGTCATACAACACCTCACTACTTCCACTCATTCATATTCTCCATCATCTTTCTTCCTCTTCTTCTTTCCCCTCTTCATCATCATCATCATCATTATCATCATCATCATCATCATCTTCTTCTTCTTCTTCTTCTCTTCTTCTTCTTCTTCTTCTTCTTCTTCTCTTCTACTTCCTAACTTTATCACTAATGCTTTTTAGTATAACACCTACGTAAATTCTATAGACAAACCTTTCAATAGAAATACTGTCATGAACTGATAGCGGCCACTGACCATTCAAAATACAACAATCAAGGCACTCCTAAAATTTTTCCCCCCTTCTCCTCATCATCCTTCTTCTTCTTCCCTACCAAGATTTCACAACGACCTCGAACCCACAAGTGTGAACAAGAGAGACAGAGCAAGGCAGAAACAAGGAAAATGCCACTTATATTTGAACATTATACAAATATTCCTTTAAAAAAACATTTCTTTTAATTTTTCTCAATTTAATTATTTAATCGTTACAGTTGAAAAGGTCTCAAAATGACTGAAACCGGTACTGAAATGTTCTTTATAAAATTATTTTAGCATTTTCTATTTTGACTTATTTTTTCATATATATATATATATATATATATACAAAATATAGGGGTTTAGTTCACAGCTGATCTAAAAGATTAGGTATGCTAGATAAGTGCTGTAACGGATTACTAGGGCTCCAAGATTATAACCGAGGCGGTAGTTATGGACCCATTCCAGATTTCCGATGCAGTGGATATAACATTGCTAAAGAGGACAACAAACGTTAAGGCAATGCAAATATCTTAAGTCATATACAATATTATTATTGGAAAAAAATTCAAAGTCTTACAGCTGTTTCTGGGATATAATCCAGGGTACGGGATATACCGTCATCACAGACATACTGGCACTCATCTATGTTGGCCCGTATCGGAAAGAATATGGCAGCAGTTCTATGAATATTTTGAACTTCACAGATTCTCTGATACAGGTAAGATTGATTCCCTGTACTACAAGAAGGTATGTGCAATGTGGCCAGGATTCTAAAAGGGTGACCTTGAAAGAGACATTCATGGCAGTGTGTAAGAAGTTTGATTCTCAATTTCATAATTTCACTTGGACATGTGTCTTCTACTATAGCCCCAGGTGAACCTGTGAATGAATTTGGTAGACGTATATGGAAAGAAGTTAGTCGTAGATGTGTTCATCTTTTTGTTTGTTTCATAACCGGTGTTTGTTTGGGTACGTAATTCGGCAAAAGGGTTCGGTAGAATAGGTAGCTAGTTTAAAAGGGAAGCATTTAGGTGGATTAGTTCAACTAAAGACCCTTCACTGTGGTGCTTCAGATGGGCGTAATTCAGTGATTGAAACAAGTAAAAGCTATAAAATCAAAAGATAAAAGATATAATTGGTTAGTAAAATACACGTTTGAAATATAACAAATACATTACGAGGAAGTATCAGAAATATTTTTAGATGGTTACATATATATTAGGTGGTAATGAGAGAGAGCATGGCATATAAAATATCCAAACTATAATGCAATCTACAGATCTGACATACAATAGAGGTTACAAGAAGAACGCTATAATATTATAAAGATTTCTGAACTGCAATAGAGAAAAAAATCTACAAAAATTCATTCCAGACGAGTTATGGCTTGTAACGAAGGAAGCACATATTTGGCAATCATGTGTACAGAAAGAATGGCTTTACATATTTAAACAACTGCTGTAATGTGATTGCGACCTGGCTGTATCCCACATCCTTTCACTATCTTCTAATTCTTTATTGCTTTGCCAACCGATACAAATTGGCAATGGCTCCTCTTTTTGGTATTGCTGCATATGAGCCAGATTATGTTTAACTCTGAACACATCCTATCCTATACTTAACTTTGCTCCACTTAAGCTATTCTCTATATACTAATAATCAAGCCTCTATTCTCTTTCTATCACCGTCTCACTATCTTTCTCTGTATCTGTCTATAAAACTATGTTTCTTCTCTTTATATACACACTCACTCACACGTGCTCATGTATGTGTGTGGGGTATATATATATATATATATATATATATATATATATATACACACATATTATGTGTTTGTGTGTATGTGTGTGCGGGGTCTTTTCTTGGTCCATACCGTTTCCTCCGTTTGTATTCGTTTATGTAATGTCTTCACTTACTTTGTCACCTATTTCACCTCGATATTTTCTCTTTAGTCCAATTACCAGACTACCTATCTGTCTGTCTGTTAATCTATCTATCTATCTATCTATCTATCTATCTATCTATCTATCTATCTATCTATCTATCTATATTCGATTCTCTACATATACCTACGTCACCTTTCTCCATTGCGTTCTGTTCTACTCGGATGTTTCATTTTCACTTTCACACATATCCAGTGAGGAGAGAAAAAAAAAGTATTCATAACCACACTGATAACTTATTATCCACCCCAACCTATTCGCCACTTTTCTCTTTTCTTTGAATACCTTTATTCTCTTTCTCCCTATCTCCCTTTTATTCCCCATACTCAATTCATTCTGTGCTCAGTTCACACCATTTCCCAATATCTTTATTATAAAGCATGCAAGTGACAGTTTGGCTATACGCAAGACACCAATTTGCATTCTCTCTATCTCTTTCGCTCACTCTTTCCATTTCTGCCCTTCACTTCATTATCTATTCATTCATATTAGCAGCGATATTTTATCCAACTATTTCCTCCTACTTCTCTTATGCAACCAATCACTATTTTCCCAGCTTTACTACCGTTACTCTATTCAGTAGTTAACATCGTACCTGTAAGACAATGCGTGATAACTTGGAATATTCTCTTACATTTCTTTCTACCAAACATACATACGTACATACCGATACATAAATAAATATGTGTATGTGTGTATGTATGTATGTATATATATATATATATGTATGCATGTATGTATGTATGTGTATATATATGTATGTATGTGTATATATATATATGTATGCATGTATGTATATATGTATATATATATTATATATATATATATAATACATGCATAATGTCTTAAATCTTCAGTTGTTAATATGAAAGCCTTAGTTGAGTAGATTACAGTCGATGTTAAAACATTTTGCTCTTAACTTAAACAGAAAAATAGCGATACATTTTCTTACGCAAACTTTTTGGAGATAAATTTTCTTTATATTTTCTGATGAAAGTACACTGAATCATATCTTCATAATAGGAAATAGAATTTGAGTTCACATTTAAGTGTTCCTCCTGTAAGAGAAACATTTTGAAAAAGCCATATGAATTCGAAGACATAATTGCACAGATAACACGACACATCCAAAAGACAAGGAGAGATATCTGTGACATTATAGAATATATGCAATTCGTGCATGAAATCGATGCTAATACAAATTCAGCTTCGTACAGGAACTCGAGAAATACCTCTTGAGGTTTTTATTGGTGCAATAAACAGTAATATTCTCGGCCCTTGCACAATTTCGGTAAGTTTGTAGTTATAAGAGCTAAATATTGCGAATATTTTCTGGTATTGAAGGCATATTTAAAAAAAAAAATTGGATACCAGAAATATACCAGAAATATACGGACTCAAACTTTATGATCTCTATAAAGTTTGAGGTTTATTTTTGAAACTTTGCCCCCTATTCAAAAGATTATGCGCAGCATTCATTTTCTTCCTAAACCTATCAGATTGGCAAGAAGACGGGAAGAATTTATTGTTAAACCTGTCGATGGATTAAGTTTGTCACACACAAAAACAAAAATATAAAACAAGTCAATATTAATCTTTAGTGTTCTCGTAAGTAAGCAGAAAAATAATTAGAATTCTCTTATAAATATTTTAAGTGTTGATGTCTTTTTTGTATTCTTGCCTGAACTGGTTCTTATTGTTTACGCATGCATTTCAAGCATCATTTTTCCTCTCATTTAGTATTACTTTGTTGATGGTGAGTCAACAAGTTATCGCTCCAATCACTTATGTACTGAAACGCCCTATTCGATACATCGGTAAGTATTTTTTACTATACATCCTGGTAGACCAAATTATTTAAAGTAAAATTTGACAGGTGGTACCGCGTGGGAGCATATCGTTGAGGTTTCTCTTGCTATTGTGATTGCGTGACAGACAGAATATGGACTGGATTGCTAGACTTGTAGCTTAATAATCATTTGGAAATATAGTTCAATTCCATGCCAAATTCGTAATATTTCATTCTTACATCTACCAAATTCCTGAAAATCTCCAAGAAGGTACCGAGTGGATAAGTATTCATTCGTATTCATATTACATAATCCTTCACTGCAATAGATTATTTACATGAATAACGAATCCTTGGTATGTGCTTCTCGAGATCTCGCGCCACACTGGTCCCTTTTTTTCGCATTTTCAGGGATGAACAATATACCGTATCTTGTGACAGAGACACCTCTGATTATTTCCTTAATGTGTAGGGATTTCTCTGTAAATATTTCTTTCAATTACCGTTTAGGTTGGTTTTCAAGACGCTTCTTTTGGGGAGAAACACCCAAATATGACATTTACTTTCTATTTTTTTCTTTTATATATCCTAAAATATTTTATACTTTTTCTATGCCGTTAAATTTCCGAATGTGTTCCAATTCTTTTTCATTTACTTTCTTAAATCTAAACTTATCCTTCCAGTTACAGCATTTTTAAACGTGTTTATTGCACAGTTGCCATTTTCCTTGAGATCTACTCGACAACACAACTGTCATCGTTAATGTTGTAACAGGTGCTCGTGGCCAGAATGTTATTGTCAATTGTGTTTGTTATTTGTCACTATTTACTTTGCTTGCGTTGTCGTTAGTTTTACAAAATTGTTTGTAACGTTAAAGACATTAAGTGATTTTACGCCTGCGAAGGCAGTTACTATCATCATTATTGAAATCTTAAGTATTTCAGAGATAGATATATTGTCAAATATTTTGCAATGAAAAGAACAATATTTACACACTAAAGGCAGAAATATATCACCGAATTTCTTTTAATCTGCCTGAAGCTCACGTTAACCAAACAAAATGATTAACTTTAACTACGTCTACGTCGAAAAGAATCAGCATCGGAGAGCAATGACGACATCAGCCGCAACGGTAAGAGGTAAAAGAGTAACAATAACATTATCAACAGCAACAGTAGCAGCAGTTGCAACAGCAACAGCAGCAGTAGCAGCAGCAACAACAACAACAACGGCGGTAGCTGCAGCAGCAGCAACAACTGCCGTTCAAGAATTTCGACCTGGAGATCTCCATTTCCAGCGACTTCGTGGGTCACCTCCCAGTGGTGTCGGGCGTCAACGAAGGGCCCTCGACTACAACAAGACGACCAAAGTTTTTTCTTTCCAAGGTCTGGGGTCTCCCACCCCTAAGACCTAGACCATCACCTTATCACCCTTACCCGTATTGTTGCTTAACAACAACAACAGCAGCAGCAGCAACAACTACATAATCAACAACAACGATAACAAACCCTAGGGCAGTACCGGATAGCGGTTCTCATAGCTTCAGATCTTAACTGGCTGGAAGTGTTAACATGTATATATTTTGTCTTGGTGTAAATGACAGACTACTACATATATTCTGCTCATATCACAGATTTGCTTATCAGTTATTTGACCATAACCAGTTGAACATGCCCTTTGTGGCTGACTATAAGTTGCATTTCTGACCACGAGAAATAGTGGGGGAGCATCATAGCCATATGGTGAGAGGATTTCCTTGGCGTTTGAAAAATCCACCCTTGGAAACATGGGATTTGCGTTCATCATGGTTAAGCAACTATTATTCAGGGACTTTTAAGAGGGATAGGCAATTCAACCTAAAGAAAATTCTAACTGGGTCCCACTTGCAAGGTCATACGCTGTTTATCTTGATATGCGATCATCATGTCGCGTGCATATGGTTGTGATGCATAAGCATGGTGCCCCTTATCAGGCGGCTAGTAATTATGGGTATATTGGGCCTCGTATATTTGTACAACAGCGTCATAATACCTGACAAATTTGAAGATAAAAATAAAAACAAACAGCAAAAGCAATAAATCAACTAAAATCTTGGCTAAAGTTGAAACTACAAAATACTGTGATAAACAATGGCAAGAAAACCCCTTACATGGCAAATACTAGGATAAGCTAAACAGAAAAGAAATAGGTAAAATAAAATCCCAACAGTGGTTAAGAAGATCAGTACTCAAGCAGAGAATTGCAGCCCAAGATGAAAGTCATCCCAAAAAAACAACTACAAAAACAAGCACAAACAAAGAAGAAAAGTCTCATAAGTAACTTCAAAATATGTGGTAGTGACGAACAAACAATAAATCACATTGTCCCTTGCTACTCAGTACTAGCTAAGAAGGAATATATCCACGGATATGACAGAGTTGTGACCTATATACAGACGAAGCTATGCGAGAACTATGCAATCACAACAGGAAAAAAGATGATATAAGCATATCTGTTATATCGTAATACTACACAGTAGCAGTGTGAGCTACGAAATCCACGTCACCACAGTTATATCGCACGTTCGGATGACCTCTACTCAACTCCTCGACGTCTAGACTTCTCCCTCTATATCTACGCATTGGACTAGTCTACTTCATCGTCTGGGGGCGTCGACACAACAATATCCCAAAAAATGTCTAAGAAAAGGACAAAGCAACACCACATTGGAATATGGCAATACACAGAGATAGAGAGATCAATGATAAAAAGCCACATATACTGACCAGGAACTACCAAGAAAAACGCTTTCTTATTGATGTATCAGTCCCAACAGACGACAATGTATCTCTAATAGAAGCGGAGAAACGTTTTAAATGTAAAGGTCTGGAAAAATAAATAGCCTGAATGTGGATCCTAACCCTGAAATAACTGGTGCATACGGTATCATTAAAAAACAAATCTATAACTACTATGCCAGGACTTAGGAATTGTACTGAATGCAATGCTCAGGTGCACTATACACGATACTATTTTAGCTCAACCCCAGGAATTTGGTGGAGGGATAATTGATTGCATTAACTTCAGTTCTTGACTGGTCCATATTCTATTGACCCCAAACAGATGAAAGACTGAGTGGAATTAGATACAATGATTTAACTCGGGTCGTAAAGAACCGGAAAAAAATACTATAGAACTTTTTCCCACGCTTTACCTGCTCAAGACGTTCTTAATCGATACCACAAACCACAATACTTTATCGACCACTTAAAGGTGAAAGGCAAGATTTGAAATGAAATTGCGACGATATACACGAAAGCGTTTTACTCGACTTTCCATAATTGATTTTAGCAACTAACTGAGAATCATAAAAGAAGGAAGGACACACCTGCATGGGAAAAAGTGTCACAACCGTGAAGTTTCGGTACTGATAGTACAATGCAATCAATTCCTTAGATTTCATTCATTAATATATCGTTATTTTTAATATAGTATAAGCTATATATAGTTCGCGTGCATGTGTGTGTATGACAGTGAGTAAGAGAGAGAGAGAGAGAGAGAGAGGCAGACAGAGAGAAAGAAAAGAAAAAGCAATGTTCATGGAAGAAATTAGACACATATGTGGCTAAGAATTTAAAAATCATGTTCATGAATGAGAGAAATGTGAGAATATAATGTACAATTATATTACCTGAAGCGTGTGAGATATTTATCATGTAAAATAGATAGCAAGTGAAAAGGAACAGAATTCAGTAAGCGAAACAATTAATCCGGCACAGCTGCTTCAAGATCCAACAGCTTTTGTCAGATTTTAAATATACAAGCTAAAATTGTTTCGACGGTTTAGAATGAGATAAGTAGTAGTTGATGACATATTTACTACTTCATCAGTATTCATATCTTAAATACTGACCACTGACATTTTAACGATGTCAAAAATTATGGGATAACCAAGTGATCGTATTCCTCTGCTCTTGTCTCTCTTAGAAATCAAATATACTACAGTTATTGGTATGTACTTCCATACGGCGAATTACATATCCGAAATAACAACAGAATGCCTATACTGACAAAGACGAGTCCTTATCATTATAAGCATTCGCTTAATCGGATACATGTCTTTAGGTTAGAATTTTTGTCTAGGTGTAATTTAGTACAGCGACAGTAATGTCTCCTTATATTTAACACCAAACAAGCAAATTTTACATTCCATACAGTTAGGGACAAAATTAACTGTATGCCATGGTGGATTATAATTGTATTTTCTAATGAAACAAGCAAAAGTTTTACATGTCACTTTGTTAAGCTTACCCGAATTCCTATTAATGGCTTTTTAGCATTAGCAATTTGTTGAAACGTTAAAAGAGACTCATTTAAGGGACTATTTACCGATGGTCTCTCTCTTACAGTATGTAGGTTATTGCGTTACATCAGTTTCCGTTTCCTGTTTTTACAGTTTGGAATAGTTGGAATAGATTGATACAGTATTTTCTCTAAGAATTTATTGCTCCAGACAGCTAAACTGTAATCATGTAAGGCGCTTGTATGCCTCGTTTTACCAGAAAATAACGATGATTCACATTTGCTGATGTTATGAATTAGCTTATCTGAAATGCTACGTAGGTGGATAGAACTCATATAAAACCATATTTCATTCGGATATTGGTAGGAGAAAATTTCGCTTTCAATTCTATGTAATGTTTTAAAATTTATGTATAGTATCTATTGCAATATGGAAGCCTATTTAAAAGTGAATATCTTTACCAAATCTTTACTGTCTAGGATATATTTACTTTATAGTTTGTACTAGTACTATTCCAGTGTCTTATAATTTCCTCTTACTGCAGGAAGTTCTTCTGCTAAATAGTACTGGAAATAAAACCATGTTATTTCGCCCGAGTGAACTCCAAATTTCTTTCACCATGGCAGAATTTAAAATTCAACTCACCGTCTTTTTTCCCTTCTTTTCTTCGTTCGAAGCAGTTGTTAAGACTGGAACAATGTGGCATTCCTTTCATGATTATACGAAGACGTATTCTTTAATCCGTATGACTGAACTTGCGAAGGTCAATGTAATGATTACAATGACTCAGTAATAGAAAGATTCGGTTTATAACATGTCTGAGTGTTATATAATTCAAATAATATCGTAGCATTTAGCCATTGAAAAGTGTTGTTCTGTAGGCACGACTATGTTTAAAGTTATTCTTTTTAATTAATCATTCTTCGTATATTCTTAATAGATTTTTATGTTTAGTTTGGATCAATAATGCTTTTAGGTTGCTCGATGTTTGCAAACATTCTTGTTTCAAATTCTGTGCGAAGTTTGGTAAGCGGAGTTTTTCGTTCCTGAAATTTTATAGTGCGTAGCAAGGATCAAGGGAATGGTGTTGCTTTTCACAAAAAGTTTGACTGTGACGTTTCAAATGTCAACCATTAATACCAGGTAAGTATCCCTGGCTTATCACTACTATTCTGAATCCGTGTTTAATTATCAACCTGTAATTTGCAATTAGTATACTTTGATCGTTAATGTACTATATTATTCTTTTTTTTAAATTCCCAAGTGGTTGTCTGTCTTACTAATTGATGTTCTTTAATGTTTAGTATTTTAATGTTGCAACAGCTCCTTATTCTACAAACATAGCCAGCCTGCGAGAGAGTTGTTATATATATAATTTGAGTCACACAGTTTATATCTCTCATGTTTGTAGTGAAATTTGTATATTACATTGATTATGTAGTATACGTTATATAGCTTACCATTTTGTGATCTCTGGTTAAGAGGAAAGTTTTAAAATTTGGTGGTATTTTTTACAATCTATTTTATTAGTGAATAATTATTAGAGTTAGCCTTATTATCATAATAGCATTAAACAGACCCAAATTTTACACGCAGATACAGCAATGAAGTAATAACATTTAGTGATTGCTGAAATTAACTTGGAGTTAAAGATTAAAATGGTAATTTCTGCAACGATAATTTTATAGGGAGGAACATAAATTCCGTAAGTAGAAAAATGCGATAATAAAACCTAAATTGAGACAGACAAGTTGTTTTCATTATAATTTGTTTGAAATAAAATATGCCCTAAAATCTAAGACAAACATAGACGTATAAGTGAGTGGGTTGTAAGAAGCTTGCTTCCCAACTACATAGTTCTGAATTCAGTCGCACTGTGTGACGCTGCGGGCAGGAGTTTTCTGTTATAGTTCTGGACCAACGTTTTGTGAATGATTTTGGTTGGAGGAAACTGAAAGAAGCTTGTCGTATGTCGTATATGCATGCTTACGCGCACACACACGTGTGTGTATATATGTGTGTGTGCATGTGTATAGATGTGTGTTTTTTGGAGGTGTGTGTTTTTATATGTATGTGTCTCTCTGCGTTTGTTTTTGTGCCTCACTACGTTTGACAAATGGCGTTGGTTCGTTTATGTCCTCGTACCTTAAAGATTCGTCAAAAAGAGACCGATAGAATAAGTACTGGGGACAATTTGCTCGACTAAATCTTTCAAGCATGACCACAGTCCTATGAATGAAACAAGTAAAAGAGAAAAGCTATCAAACTCATATATTATGCTTGAGAACTTTTCACAGACCGTCGTGTTTAGTAGCGTTGTATAGGATTTGAAGGGTCAGCGTGGCCAAATAACGGAGAGTTTTACTTCGGATCCACGAAGTCTTGGTTTTGTTTTCACTGCGTGGCATCTTGGACAATTGTCATGTTCAACAAATTGAGGTCAACTCAGCTCTTTGGAGATAAGATCCGTAGACAGAAACTACAGTAAGTAGATTCAAATAGCATTATGTTTTCGCAATTTTCTCCCTAATTATGCTTGGGAACTACGTTAAGGTTACAGACGTATCTAAGAAAATGTTCAATCCCTTGTAAGCTAATTTAGGAGCAGAGAATACAGTAGATTGTAGAATTTAATCCTCATTGTCGAAGGACGGAGATCCGTCATAAAACTTGAACTTACAATGCCTTAAATGCGCAACAGTTACACAATAAAGAAACCTGCTCCATGGTAGCATCAGCAGCACTCCATCAGATCATCCTCAATCTCCTCATCAGTAATAATATTGCCGCCGGCTTAAAACATTCTGCCTATTAAACTCTTCATCCTGTTAATTTTCAGCAAAAATTGAAATAAACAAGTCTGAATATAGAATAGGAGATATTTTTGACAAATCCGACCAAAGACGTTTATACACAGAACATCAATTTCTACGTTTTGATCTTCATACCTTTAAGCCTAGCCGAAAGCAGTTTGAAATATCTCAAATCAAGGCTTAATTTTGACGCTATCATCATCATCATCATTTGGATGATGTGTAATATGACCACCATATTAGCATCATGAAGATTTTAGCAAGGATAATCATAATGAACATTGCATTTATTCATTCCTCGCCTCCTCCTCCGTTATCTCCCTTTCCTCTTTACTAATAATAACTATTATAAAATGGCTATAATCATCATTAACACCATCGACATCACACTAATTATTGCTAGCAAGATAATTACCATAGTAACGATAATCAAAGTAGCATTCTTATCTATTATGAATACTATGCTCCTGAACATCCTCCTCCCACTTCTCATCTTCAATATTACCATCATCGTCATCGTCATCATCTTCATCCTCCTCGGTATCTTCATCATCCTCAGCCTCTTCATCATCTTCATCATCCTCAGCCTCTTCATCATCTTCATCATCCTCAGCCTCTTCATCATCTTCATCTAGATTGATGGTACTGAAAATGTTAATGAAAGTGACGGTCTTTAATTTCTTCCTTGGATATCAAGAATGTCCTCCGTTTGGTAAGGTTATGCAATAAACATGTTTTCAAGGTTCCCAAAAATATGTAATAAATAAATACAATGTTTATAAAATACACGGCAACATCTGACACAAATATGGTGAGCTGAAAATTTTCGCTTGCCTGCGATTATCAAAGCAATTGTTAGTCAAGCCGTTAATCCAATAGTACTCGAAATCCGACAAGACAAACCAAAATCAAAATAAATGCAAAAGCAAAAGTAGAAAAGATTGAACAGGGACAAGTCTTTCATGCCAGCTCGATAAACTCAATGTACCATTATATGTATATGTGTGTGTGTGTGTGTGTTCGTAAGTGTGTGCGTATGTGCGTGTATACATATATATGTAATATATGAATACACACATACACACACATACACACACACACACACACCACACACACACACACACACACATATATATAATATATATATATATATATATATATATACATATTTGTGTGTATATATATATATATATATATATTTGTATGTATGTATATAAGACATTAATATAAACAGTAGATTACAATGTTTCGGCAAAAGAGAGAATTATAATTGTCACTAAATGTGAATAGGGTCTTAAGAAACACCTTAAGGAGCACGAGCTAAAATGCTCTAATGATGTAGTTAACGTACATGGATGAAAACATATACACTAACAGAAAACTGAAATGTTCGAAAGATGCCGATTAAAAATTTCTAATACCGACGTCTGCAATTTCCGTTGCCTCATAGGTTAAGCTTGCTCGAATTCGGCTTCCTTTGACTTGCTTCTCTATTAGTATATATGTTTCGCCAGCTAAATTAATGGATACTCTTGTGATTTGCTAAGGGGTGTACACAAAATTAGACGCTTCAGGTCCCTGTCAGTGTATATATTTTCACTCATGTGCGCTAACCATAGCATTAGAGCATTTTAGCCCGTAGCAATGTAGGTGTTTCTTAACATCCTAGTCACAGTTAGTGACAATTATATATATATAAATACATTTATATATAAGTGTGGATGTTCATCGTATGTATATGTATGTCTCTATCTATCTATCTATCTATCTATCTATCTATCTATCTATCTATCTATCTATCTATCTATCTATCTATCTATCTATCTATCTATCTATCTATCTATCTATTTACAGGCCAAAAGTGACCTGATACTAAATAAAAATAACATATGTAATTCTGTATTGACTCGAATGGAAAAATGTGTCACTGAAGAACTTGCTTGAACTATTTTCATGATGTTTCATTTTTTAGATGCTTTAATTAAGTGAATTTAGTTGTTAACATAATTAAATTTTTGAATTAAATGGTATATATATATGTATATATATATATATGTGTGTGTATATATATATGTATGCATATATATGTATATATATATGTATGTATATATGTATATGTATTCATATATATGTATATATATATGTATGTATATATATATATATGTATGCATATATATGTATATATGCATGTGTGCAAATAGAAATACGCCAAGTTAACCAAACAATCGAAAAAGGAGTGAAATTGAAACTGTACGTTAATAATATTGGCATAATGCCCTAATATAAATAAATATATATATATATATATATATATATATATATATATATATATATATATATATATATATATATATATTATATATATATATATATATATATATATATGTATATATATATATATCTATATATATATATATATAATATATATATATATATACGGAGATGTACTCGCATAGCAAGTGATTTGATCTGAGATCGTGTGCTGGAACGAAAACAATTGCAGCGTGGAAGGTGTTTGTAAGCCATTTAAGAAACACACAAAAGCCGTTCGATTCACTTCAACATTTAAGTTTTTGTACATATATACATATGTATATATATATATATACATACATATATATATATATATAATATATATATATATATATATATATTATATATATATAAATGGAGTTAAACGCAGGTGTTATTCAAATTCTTTTACGTCCGGCACATATTTCGAAGATATCACTGGTATTATTCCAAAGGTATAAAATGGTGTAAAACAATGTAATCTTCCCTTCAAGGAAATGAAGAAATGAAACTCGTGAATAAGACATTTTAGCAGAATATGATGGATATGTATAGTGATTAACTGAACGCTATTAAGTTTGTTTTTATAAAAACGTAGAGGATATAACGTCAAAGGTAGCGTATAGAAAATGGAGGGGTAAAGGAAAGAAAAAAAACCCAAATAAATGAGAAGTAAATAACGATATGTAAATTAAGTAAAACCCAATAGTCTTGGAAAATGATGTATCCAGTGAATGCGAAATGTAAGAGGAAAATTAATGTTTAAATTATATATAATGATAGATATTACTTATATGAACTAAAGGTGTGTTTCTGCCAATGTTTACATCGTTATGTACACTCTATAACTGTGTTTACAAGGTGCAGCTTCGCCAGGTAGACTTGTCTTGTGCTTGCTTTCCCAAGGGTTGGGGTTGATTTCAAAGCTCTTCAGAGAGACTTGGTGTATATTCTTGAAATGCTTTTATTGTTCACCTGACATGTTCCATCCTCAGCATTGTGTAAATGATTGGCAGATCAGATCGAGTGAGGACCTTCGGGTCTTGGACTTTGTCTTGCCAGGTGATTTTCAGTAGTTTACTCCGACAGTTCATCTGGAAGCGTTCTAGTATTTTGCCGTGCCGTTCGTAAACCATCTAAGTCTCCCAAGCGTATTGTAGCTTAGGCAGTAGAACTGTTTTGCACACCTTCAACTTGGTGACCAGCCTAATGCTTCTTCTCTCTCACACTGATTTACGTAGCCGTCCAAATTCTGAGCGTCCTTTATCGATATCATTTGTCGATTTCATTTTCAACGTTCATAGATCTAGAAAGTGAGCTGCCCGAAGCACGTGAACTTCTCAAAACCTCCAGGGTTTCCCCTTCCAGTGATAGTTGCTACCACATACAGCTTCTGCGGGCAGGTGCGTGCATGACTTCTGCCTTCTGCATACTGATTGTGAGGCCAAAATTGATGAATGCAGTTGGAAAACAGTTGAGGTTTTGCCACACTATGGGTTTTCTGGTGGTGTTTAGTGTGCAATCGTCTGCGAAAAGATAGTCGCCCACTGATTTCTCATACACCTTGGTCTTGCCCTGCAGCTTCTACAATCAGTCGTGCATCTGATATTGACGATCATTTCGTCGTCGTCTTTGAGAAAGCGTCCGACGGCATAGATGAAAACATCATGTTGACAGTGTAGATACGAGTACTAGCCTTGCTTCACATCGTTAGTGATTGTATTTGTTTCAATATTCTATTTGTTTAAGGCAGTGAGCTGGTAGAAACGTTAGCACGCCGGGCTAAATGCTTAGCAGCATTTCGTCTGTCTTTACGTTCGGAGTTCAAATTCCGCCGAGGTCGACTTTGCTTTTCATCGTTTCGAGGTCGATAAATCAAGTACCGGTTGTATACTGGTTCGATATAATGGACTATCCCCTCCAACCCGCCCCAATTTCGGGCCTTGTGCCTATAGTAGAAAAGAATATTCTATTTGTCTCACTGACGTTGTTGGTGGTGTCGCTAGTATTTGTAGTGTTGTGAGGTAATGGGTTGGTAGTCGTGTTACCTTAATATCTCATTTCATTTGAATTGTCTTTTGTTTCTGTCGTCTCACTGCTGTTGTTATTAATACATTCTTTGTTCAGTGCAGCAGGTAGTAGTGGGAAATTATATCATAATTGCTTTTGGAACAGATATCTGCCACTTCGGTTTGAGGAATAATAATTTTTTTGTTAATGTAACTTCATTTTGCAAGATTTCGAAATTTACCCCGAGGGCACAAACATTTCAATAAGTCAGATAGCCTCCGAGGCTGGTAGTTGGTTTAAGAGCAAATTGATACAACAGAAACCAAAATAACTTTGTTCAAAACACCCAAGTTTGATAATTTATGAGCTCCAAATTGACATCGTTTACTTGTAGAAACGACGACGAAGACAACAACGGCAACACCAACAAATGCAACAACAAAAATAAAGAATTTTGGCACAAAGCCAGCAATTTCGAGTGAGGGACTAAATCGATTACGTCTACTCCTGTGCTCAACGGATACGTCTTTTATCAACCCCGAAAGTCAATCTCGCTGGAATAATAATAGTATTAATAATAATAATAATAATAATAATAATAATAATAATAATAATAATAATAATACCCTATCAATGTAAATGTTTGTGTTTGCATTACATGGAGATATATCTCTACTTCCCCTCCCCAAGCTTTCAGCTATATTTCAACAACTCTTAACCTTCACTTGCCCTAGGGCGCTGGGTGTGCCCCGGCAGGTGATTGCATCAAACATGCAGATTAAAAGTAAATGACAACAATAATAATAATAATTATAATGAAAATAATAATAAT
>NC_043000.1:160804182-160829182 GCF_006345805.1 Octopus sinensis | reverse complement strand
GTTTGATAATCAATTTATTCATCTTTTGATTTTGAATTCAAACTTTTTTCTCTCCCGTAATCTCAATAGCTCGCTGCATTTAATCCATGCCTTTACAGAAAGTAAAGAAACTAAGATTTTCAACAGAAACTTTATTTGATAACAGAATTTCGTCGTAATTCTTAATCTCTTCAAAGATCCAAGGACTGAAGCCATTCAAAAGTTTATTTCCTTCGTAGCTTGATTCTTTCTTTCTCTGTTTCATCTTTAAATTCCCCCCTTTATGTCACTACCACCCGCGTCAAAATCATCATCATCATCATAGTTGTAACCACCACCACTACCACCACCAGCAGCAATTCTACCACCACTACCACTACTCGCACCCTCCTCTGCCTCACGAAATCTTCTTAACTCCTTCCTCTTCTTTTCTTCGCTTATTTTCTTCGTATAATAGTATTAGTATTATTGTTATTATTATCATTACTCTCTCTTTACTCGTTTACTTTTTTACTTGTTTCAATCATTTGACTGCGGCCATGCTGGAGCACCGCCTTTAATGGAGCAACTGAACCCCGGGACTTATTCTTTGTAAGCCCAGTACTTATTCTATCGGTCTCTTTTGCCGAACCGCTAAGTGACGGGGACATAAACACACCAGCATCGGTTGTCAAGCAATGCTAGGGGGGACAAACACAGACACACAAACATATATATATATATATACGACGGGCTTCTTTCAGTTTCCGTCTACCAAATCCACTAACAAGGCTTTGGTCAGCCCGAGGCTATAGCAGAAGTCACTAGCCCAAGGTGCCACGCAGTGGGACTGAACCCGGAACCATGTGGTTGGTAAGATTATTATTATCATTATTATTATTATTGCGGTGAGCTAGCAGAATCATTAGCATCCCGGGAAAAATATTTAATGGCATTTCGTCCGTCTTAACGTACTGAGTACAAATTCTACCGATGTCAACTTTACCCTTCATCCTGGTGACAATGTAATCGATTTACTCCCTTCTCTGAAATTGTTAGCCTTGTGCCAAAATATTAAACCATTATTATTATTATTATTATTGCTATTGTACGTAGTAGAATTGTGGTTGATGATGTTTTCATGTATCGGTATTACATTTTGTTTATTTGAAAACTTCTTCAAAAGATTTGTTCTGTTTTGTTGCTAATCTGACGAAGGTTCCAAGGAAATCTTCAATTCCGCTTTATCTTGGCTCTTCGAATCGGAATTTGCTGCATTTTATTTGCATTTAACAATTGATTTAACACAAAAAAAACCAACAAAAACATGGTTTAGAAATGGAGGGTATGAATGGCTTGTAACAGCCATTTTGAGAACTAGTCAAATAAGCATGATGGCTGATACATATAAGCATGCAGCAATATCAGTAACAACAACCTCAAAAGCAGCAGCAACAGCAACAATAATAGTAACAATAAGCACGATTTTCAGTCATGGTGTTGTGTAAAGGATCAGTGTTGTTTACGTGTAATAAAATATGAAGCAGATCTTTTTCTGTAGAGTAAAAGTCCAGGGCCTATGATAATTTCCAGGAACTTGCAATCTGACAGTGCCGCTGGGTGGGGTACATTGTCGGTTCAGGACAAAATGCTGCGGGCCTCATGAAGGTATGCATCGGGCAAGAAGCATACCCGAAGAGTGCTAGCGCAGGGACTTAAGTCGAAGAGTATTATGTGAAGGACGAGTCCGGGTATCTGACGGCTCCATGGTGCTGATTGCTCTAACACCCTCCTTTGGTCGAGAAAGGCAAGCAGTTTTCCATTTCACGATAGCTATATTACAAAAAATGTAAAGATGAGTACCACACTTTCCTCTTCAGGCAAGTACTCATCGACTTTCAAAATTTCCATTTGAAATCGAAGACGAGAGTGGAAAAGTGATTGCATATAACAAAGATGGTCCGAATGAGTGGGCATACTATAAATTTGAATCGTTAGGAGAGTTACAGTGATACTCTTTTCGATCGCGGTGATCCAGAATCTGTAGAGATAAGCAGTTGCTCCTGTGTGGTACTTTCTTCTATTAGAGAATTTTGTTAAGTTTCATTGTTAATTGTTATTATTTTGCTGCCTTCAGGCGCAAGAGTGGTGGTGTGGGGTTCAGTCCCACTGCTTGGCACATTGGGCAAGTGTCTTCTACTATAGCCTCGGGGCAACCAAAGTTTTGTGAGTGGATCTGGTAGTCGGAAAATAAATGAAGCCCCTCAGATATATATATACTCTTTATTTTATCGTTTATTTCTCTCTCTTTCTATCTATCTATCTATCTATCTATCTATCTATCTATCTATCTATCTATCTATCTATCTATCTATCTATCTATCTATCTATCTATCTATCTATCTTTCCTTTGTTTATTATATCTCACCTCTTCTCCGCATTCAAATATTTCCCTTGTCTTTTTTACTTTCTTCCTTTTATTTCCTTCTCGCCTCACTCTCCCAATGTACACACCCTTTCAATTCTCACCCTCATATATCTTTCCCCTTATCAAACTTACACTTTCTTTCACTCTTCTTCTCTTCACCACTAATTTGCATTTTTAATTGCTTATTTATATTTAACTATCACTCGTCGCTGTCTTCCTCTTCCAGTTCTTTCTTCTTCTTCTTCTTCTTTCTTCTTCTTCTTCTTCTTCTTCTTCTTCTTCTTCTACTACTACTATACTACTACTACTACTACTACTACTACTACTACTTCTCTTCACCACCACCACCACCAAAACTACTACTACTACTACTACTACTACTACTACTGCCTATTAATCTGTATTTAAATTTTGTCATTCTGTATCAAAACGCGATTAAAAAAAAAGAATCCAATATAATGTAATAATAAATATATATTTCTTCGAGGATATTTATCTGTTTAATCATATTTTTAATTATTTGTTTTACCATTTGCACACTGATTTAGTTGATTCTCATAAAATGAAACTCGTAACAGTGTTTCAAATTCTATTTAGAACTCGTTCAATCGCCTTACTGATAAACTTGATAATTTTTAACATATTTCATATATCCAACCTTTTTGTGATGTGTTGTTGTAAGCAATCACAGAACTTTTTTTGGCGGGGCAGGAGGAAATTGTTCTTTCAATCTCCATAATAACGAAAAGCAAAGTCACCGTGTTGTTTGAACACAGCATAAATAGACGAAGAAAGATACTACATGCTCAGTTATTCTATAAATATATTCAACCATTTATCATCCACACCACTGATGCTTAATAAGAAATATATGATAAGCATTGCAGGCGGCGAGCTGGCAGGAACGTTGGCGCGTCGGACGAAATGCATAGCCGTATTTCGTCTGCCCATTACGTTCTGAGTTCAAATTCCGCCGAGGTTGACTTTGCCTTTCATCCTTTCGGGGTCGATGAATTAAATACCAGTTACGCACTGGGGTCGATGTAATCGACTTAATACCTATGTCTGTCCTTGTTTGTACCCTCTGTGGGTAATAAAGAAATAAGTATTTCATCTGCCGCTATGTTCAGTGTTCAAATTCCACCGATGTCAACTTTGCCTTTCTTCCTTTCGGGGTCGATAAACTAAGTACCAGTTACGCACTGGGGTCGATATAATCGACTTAATCTGTTTGTCTGTCCTTGTTTGTCCCCTCTGTGCGTAGCCCTTATGCAGTAAAGAAATAAGGAATATATGATAAGCATTGATTTTACGCATTGATAGAAATTAACAAATTGCAGAGAAGGTGGCCAAGAGATTTTCCAGCAGTCTGAAAGATGAGGGTTTGCTTGTTCGGTTAACTGGATTCCTGCTCGTGAAATTAAAGTGTAAGTGACTGAGAGTTTACAAACAAGTGAAACAAGGAACCAACCACACACAATATGGAAGTCACATAATATCTTTGACGTGCAGATCCAATACAAAGAGGGAGATTATGAAACAGATTAAGAAATAAAAAACAAAACCTCGACACCCTATAATGGACTAACACCAAAAAGCTGACAGGTAAGAAGTGACCGCCTTTGGATTTAGAGAGTGTGCCGGAACGAGTGCGCATGGCATTCTACTTAATCTGCTAATTAACTGCTATAGCGAACGGTTGTAATCGAATTAATGGAATTTGCTACGTCACTGTTACTATTTTACCAATGCCAAAAAGATAAAAGGTAAAAAAGTGAACTTCGTACGATTTAAACTTGAGCGCGAAAAAGACATAAATATATTTTGGAGTCATTTTCTTCCTGTCCACAGTCTGTGCCACGAAGCTGTACAATTAATTTCTTAATGACACAAAGACACAAATACAACTCGGAAGTGGTGTAATCGATTGAATATATCTGAGTATGTATAATTTATTATTAGCCATGTATCGATCCAAGAATGAGCCAACGTGAAATCCTCTATGACGTCCATTCATCTGCTAGAAACAGTAGTAATATTTCTCTTGATCCACAGTTTAACACCTTTAAAGAGTAAGGGTACATTGTATAGTATACTCCAAGATAATAATGCAACAGCAAAGGCAAAACGACACCTCAGCATTTGCACGATTTGAATTTAAAATGCTTATGATTAGAAGAAAGTACGTGAAATTTTGCCGGTGGCACTTCGTCATATATGAATTGTGATACAATCTATACGTTCCAGTATATCAACTGGGATTCACAAGATATATTTCCTTGGAATCCACACATCATATATGATACTACGATGGAAATTTCCTGTATTTTCTACCATCGTATATGAAACGAAGACTTTCGTATGAACATAGGAAACAAGGACTAACTATAAAAAAAATATTGGACGTTTAGGACCATCTTATGAAAATGCATTGGACAGCCAGCGTATTAACAGTCAACCATGAAAGCAGCAGAATGACATTTCAGAATTATCAGGGATTTATTCCTTCTAATACAACCTATTATAAGAAAACGTGAAGACGAATTTCATGTTGTATTCATTTGAAAAGGGATGTGGTAGTCGTACATAATACGTTTACTGGATCTCAGTTATATGTGGGTTAAAGTAACAATGACGACAGCCTCAATGACTTGATCATCAGTATTTAACAAGAAACGACTACTCTTTCGAATAATGTTAAAATATTTTCTAAACGATGTACCTAAACTTTTATTGTAATTTTAGAATAATTTTATGGTACAATAGTACAGCAAGGCGGCAAGCTAACAGAAACGTTACGCACACCAGGCGAAATGCTTAGCGGTGTTTCGTCTAAGTCCAAATTCCTCCGGGGTCGACTTTGCCTTTCATCCTTTCAGGGTCGATAAATTAAGTACCAGTTGTGTACTAGGATTGTTCTAATCGAGTGGACTCCTCCCCCAAAATTTCAATCCTTATGCCTAGAGTAGAAAAGATATAATAGTACAGCACAGAGTGAAATAACAGCGTGAGAGTTTGATAATAACAATGAACTACCATGATATTAGATTGTACCGAACATAATGGCCAATTTCAGAAACATAATTTTATTCTGCAAAAATTAACAATAGAAATGTTTGATTAGTCAAAATATGAGACGTGAACAACTATGCATCTCTGCCATCGATCAACGAGATTATTTATGCCTCGTTAATAAAAACTTATTGGCTTTGATGTTAAGAAATCTTTAAAAGCTGATTCCACCTCTGGTTTGGACCTGAAAGTTTTATCACTTAAAAACTTGCTTAAATGCTTTAAAAAATGGTAGTCAGTGGGTGAAGATCAGCAGAATATGGGGGATACGGTAAAATCTCGTATCCCAAGTCTGTTATTTTTTGCAGTATCATTCTTGCAACATGTAGCTTGGTATTGTCGTGGAGTAGAATTGGACCACGCCAATTCACCAATGCAGGTGTCATTTTTGGCAAGTGAGCATGCATTTTAGCGAGTTGATTGCAGTAAATCTCTACTGTAATACTCTGATTGGCTTCCAGAAAACTGTAACGGACAACACCAATTGCAGACCACCAGACAGTCACCGTAATCTTTTTCTAATGCAACTTTGACTTTGGGAAATGTTTGGAGGACTCATCACAAACAAGCCATTGACCTGATTGTTTACGGTTATCATAAAGGATCCACTTTACGTCACAAGTAACTTTTCGTTCAAGAAAAGGATCATTAGTGTTTTGCAGAAAGAGTATGGATCAGACACTACAACGTCGAACTTTTTGATTTTCCTTGAGCTCATACGGTACCCATGTTTCGAACTTTTTCAGCTTACCAATCTTCTGTAAATTACGTGAGACCGTTGCAAATCCGACATTAAGTGCCTGAGACATTTCTCTGACACTTTGACGCGGGTTTGGTTCTACAGTTGCATTCAATTGTTCATTGTCAAAACTGCATGACCGTCCTCTACCTTCTTCATCTTCAAGGCCCTCATCACCACTACAGAATTTCTGAAACCACCTTCGTACTTTGCGATCTCTTGTGCACATCTCGCCCCATGGTCTGTTGATATTGTCAGTAGTTTGGGAGGCATTACGCCGAAGCTTGACCTCATGCAAGAAAAGTAATCGAACGTCATTTTTTCCTGTTCATAATTAACGGTGCTCATGCTTCAAGAATGTTTTGTGTATGAAATAAGTAAAACATTGCAATAGAGCATATATCAATTATTAACTATGTCGAAATTCACCTAAACTATGATGAAAATACTATGCTAAAATTGCGCTTCAAAACACAACACTTAAAGCGGCCATTATTTTCGGAACACTCTAATACAACAATATAGATATATATATTATATAAGGGGGCAGGGAGCCTCTTTAGAGAATGGAACCCTATACTTCTGAAATCCGGACGAATTTTTTTCCGTCTTTCAAAGGGCATTTATAAGCTGTTTTCACACTCATCCTGCGTTCGAGAATTCTTTTAATTTCCTCTCCTCTCTCTCCCCCATCCTCTCCTCTCCCCCCTCTCCTCCCCTCTTCTTCCCCTCCCCTTCTCTCCCCCCTCTTCTCCCCCTCCCCCTCTTCTCCTCACTACACCACACGACTTTACACATCACATCATATATGATGTGCCATACTAATACATACACCAACTAATACATACTAATACGTACTAATACATACTAATACATACACCAACCCCATACATACGCACGTCCAGACCAATCCTACGCACTAATACTCTCTCATACACACACACACACACTTATACATACTAATACATACACCAACCCTATACATACACACGTCCAGACCCCTCCTACGCACTATTAGCTGGTCCTTCAACCCTATTATCAACCCTATTATCAACCCTATTATCTCCCCTTATTTCGCTCTCGCGTCTCATGTTTGATCTTTGACCTCTGGCCGAAATCAGATCGCCATGTTGATTCGTTAGCTACTGCACGCATTTTTTTCTCTCCTTCTTTCTGTGTTTTTTTTCTCTCTGTGTATCTTTCTGTTGAAGAGCGTAGGCTCGAAACGTTAAAGACTTGTTTTATTTATATTTCCTGAGCGCCATACTAATACAATTGTTCGTTTGTTTTCCACCTGCCTTCGTCTTTTGTCTATTTTCATAAAGCTTCCCGTTATATATATATATTATATATATATTATATATATATATATATATATATATATATATTATATATATATTTATAATAAGAGTAGATCGTATACGAGTGGGTATATATTTGTAAAAATGAAGTTTGAAAACGCCACTATATTAGATAAATTTTAATTTTCTTATGAATTTTACATGTTTCGGTTCTTGAAAAAACGAACCTTATCAAAAATATTATAAAAAATAAAGTGTAATAGAAAAGTTCATAATTGTTTCTTACTGGTCTCAATAGAATCCATGTGGTGGTGTTTTGTCGGTGGTAGGTATAATAGCTAGAAATTTCAAGTTGAGTGTAGTCAAGAAGTTCATTATTGTTTCTTGGTGGTATCAACAGGATCCACGTGCTTGTTTTTTAGCTTCCTTGTGTTCGAACGACCCGCGACTGAAATGGTAGCAGCAGTAGTGATTGTTGGTCGTAGTAGTAGTAACCGTGGTGGTGGATGGAGTTGTAGCAGCTTATTGGTTGTAGCGACTAAGCTGTGGCAGTCCTAGCAGCAGCAGTATGACCAGTGGCTGAAATGGCAGTAGTAGTAGTTACTGTTGGTCGTAGTAGTGGTAACCGTGGTGGTGGTTGGGGTTGTAGCAGTTAAGCTGTGGCCGTAGCAGCAGTAGCAGTAGTGGAGGACTGTTGATCGTTGCCGCAATAGTAGTGACCACGGTGGTTGTAGTAGCAGTGATAGTCGTAGTGATCGTGGTGGTTGTGGTAGAATTCCATTTTTCTTTTCGGAAGACCAATGTTTTGTTTTAATATTCCTGGCCCAGGATGTTCAAACTTGGTCTAAATTTTTTAATGAAATAAAGTTCTTTATTTTGGCGTTGAGTGAAGGTTACGCTGTCACTGAATTTGTAAAGTGGGCAAGTTGTAAATTTCGGATTTTTATTTGAAGCACATCTATCTATGTGTCCGCTGACTGGTATTTTCCGGTATTCAGGATTTCTAATTTGGTATTTATGCACCGCCATCCTTTTACGTAAGCTGTTTTTTGTATGGCCTATATACAGCCTATTACAACCTGCGCATGTTCAGACGTAAATTAAGTTTACTGATGTACAGGTGAAGTTTGTTCTGATGGTAAACTGATGGCCTTGTTCTAATGTGAATTCTGAACCTTCTACCAAGATGACACAGATTCCGCAGTTGGGTTTTCCACATTTTCTAACTGCTGGTTTTATGGTTGATGTTGAGTGCAGTTTAGCTTGGGTTAAAATCTTTTTCAAGGATTTTGGTTGCCGTTTACTTTTAATGATGGTGTGTGTTTCGAGGATCCGGTTCATCTTTGGGTCTCCCTTTAGTAGGGCTGTGCTTTGTAGTATGGTGTTGAAGGCCTCATTGTTAAGTGGGTTGTGTGTAGAGATGTAGGGAGGGTTTTTTAATTTTTCTTTCTTTTTTGGTTTTGTTTGTCTCAGGTCTTCTATACTTAATTTAAGTGCTCGTGGATTCACTGTCTATTAGGGGTTGTGGATAATTTCTATTAATGAGTGTAGTTCTAAGTTCCTGGAGACGTGTGTGTCGGGTGTTTGTGTCTGATATTATGGTGCAAATCCTTCTAGCTAAACAAAAAGGGACATTTATTCTAGTGTGTCTTGGGTGGCATGAATCAAAGGGTAGGTACTGCTTGGAGTTTGTCGGTTTATAATATATATCTGTCTCTATTTTGTTGCCGGTTTTCTTAATGAGGATGTCTAAAAATGGCAATTTTTCTTCGTTATGATCCATCGTGAACTGAATATTATCATTTATTCCATTTAAATTCCTCAAGTTTCTCTATACCTTTATCCCAGTGGATGAAGCAGTCGTCGAGGTATCTTTTCCAGTTGTTCTGGATATAAGTGGAGATGGTGTTTCCATATTTCTCGAGTGTTTTCTGGTAGAGTATTTTCTCGAGATATCCCATCACTAGGTTGGCAAAAGAAGGCGCAGCACGCGTGCCCATCACTGTTCCCAATCTTTGTCTGTAGAAATTATTGTCAAAAATAAAGTAATTGTTTTCTAAAATAAATCTAAGTCCTTCTATTATAAGTTCTTTATATATGCGAGTTGGGAGTTCAAAGGAGTAGTTATTTAACCAGAAAGTGATCGCTTCTATTCCTAGGGTGTGAGGGATGTTTGAATAAAGGTTAATTACGTCGAAGGATACTAGAAGGGTTTTCTCATTGACTGTTTTTGGGAGGTGGTTAAGGATGTCTATATCGTCTCTTACGTAGCTTTTGATGTGCTTTAGGAAAGGTTTAAGAAGTCTGTCTAAGAAATTGCTGAGACGGTGAGTTTCACATGCTGGGCCTGCTATTATCGGTCTAAGTTTAAGATCATTTGGTGAAGGGATTTTGATGAGTATATCAGTAGATGTTTTGCATGTTTCACTAATTATTTGGCTTTTGTAAACTTTAGGGATACTGTATAACAAACTTAATTTGCACTTAAAGTTAGTGATGTATTCGTACTCCTTGTCCGTGAGTCCTTCTCGGTATGTGTTGTTTAATATATATATATATATATATATATATATATATATATATATATATATATATATATATATATATATATATATATATATATATAGTAACAACTGAGGAAACGAGATCCTTCAAACGTGTGTGTTAAATATCCAATTCACTAGATAGTGGAGTATGGAAGCACTCCGTCGGTTACGACGACGAGGGTTCCGGTTGATCCGATCAACGGAACAGCCTGCTCGTGAAATTAACGTGTAAGTGGCTGAGCACTCCACAGACACGTGTACCCTTAACGTAGTTCTCGGGGATATTCAGCGTGACACAGAGAGTGACAAGGCCGGCCCTTTGAAATACAGGCACAACAGAAACAAGAAGTAAGAGTGAGAGAAAGTTGTGGTGAAAGAGTACAGCAGGGATCACCACCATCCCTGCCGGAGCCTCGTGGAGCTTTAGGTGTTTTCGCTCAATAAACACTCACAACGCCCGGTCTGGGAATCGAAACCGCGATCCTACGACCGCGAGTCCGCTGCCCTAACCACTGGGCCATTGCGCCTCCACATACTGGAGTATAATAGTATATTGTAATAAGAATGGGAACTACAACAAATCTTATAATAAGGAAAAACTGACTGACAATGACGTGGGTGAATGTAATAGTAGAAAATATCCAAATTATTTGTAAATTATAATGATTAGCAATATTATTAAAATTAATAAAAACAAGAGTAGTAAATATAGCTTGAATAAAAACAAATATTTACATAAACGTATGTCTAATGATAATAAATAGGCGCCACATGGCAACCCCAAAACATCCAATGACAAATAAAAACGAATCTGGTCAAGCTATTTTACAGAGCTACATCTAAGTACTTTAAGAAAGAACTTACATATAATAAAATAATTAATAATAAACAGATTGGAATAGGTCTTTCAGTATCTAAAAATTGTTTAGAATTATCTCCTCCTTTAATAATAAAAGTGTGGACAATTTTTATAATAAAATAAAAAATAATAATAGTATTACAGATAATGATCTAGCTAGAAACTGTGATTGTAGATATAAGGATATGTGTTTATTTAATAATTTTGTTTACAGTACAATATTGTATATAGATGTAGGGTGGATTCGGAACGAAGAAATTATTTTTACATAGGGTCTACGGAACATTTTACTAAAAAACAGATAGCAAAACATGAATACACCTTTAGATACACTAATAGAGATAGGTGTAACAGTACTAGTTAATGTAAACTAATTTGGGAATTAAAGGATATTAAGAAATCATATAAATTAAATTGGAAAATTCGTATAAAATTAATGATCCTAGATGCAACCTGTTTATAGATGAATTATATAAAATATTTACATCTATGAAGAAATTGCTTAATGAAAGACACGTGTTCTATTTGTACACACTATTCTAAATTTGTGCCATGTTATTTTCTATTTATCTGATGCCATCGATATGTCGTTATGCATAAGTATGTGTCTGCGCGTGTATATATGGATATATATATAAATATATATATATATATGTATATATATGTGTGTATGGGTATATATATATATGTATATATGTGTATATATATATATATCTGTGTATGCGTGTATATGTATATATGTATGTGTATGTGTATGTGTATATGTATGTGTTCACGTTTGTCTATGGAAGTCTCTATATTCATATGTATGTATATGTGTGTATATCATTTATTGATAATGCGGGTATATGTGTGTATATATATATGTATGTAATAATAATAAAAGGGTAAAATTAATTAATCAAATTAGTTAATTAATCAATCAATTAATTAATATTTTTACCAAGTAGATGGGTACGTTAAAATAACCTTAATAGGTAAAATTATACAAATATTCTATAATTATAAACATTATTTTTATTATCATTATAACCCCCATTTTTTAACTCCTATTTCTAAATTCGGTATGTAGTGAATAAATTAGCTGACCCCTAATTATAATTATGTTTATAATTATAGAATATATGTATGTATATATATGTATGTATGTGTGTATGTATGTATGTGTGTATATATATGTATGTATGTGTGTAGATGTTTATGTGTGTGTATTTGTATATATATGTGCATATGTTTATATATGTATATATGTGTGCATATGTATATATATATATATAATATATATATATATATATATATATATGGGAAAAGGGTGAGTTCTATTTCATCCTTTCTTTCGCAGTGTTCCAAAGGGACGATTTCTAACAAAGATTCTTCATATTTCGTTTGTAGCTTACTGGTGTAAGATTCTTGCGAATATGAAATTATTACATGTATATGGTGGGTGATGAGAACTTATGGAAAGGTATCCCATAGGAACTCAACAAATCGTTAAAGATGGAAAAGAGATGTTAAAATTGAACAGTTTGTTGAGTTTCTATGGGACACCTTTCCTTCAATTCTCATAATCTACCATATATATGTATATATATATACGTATATATATATACGTATATGTATATGTATGTATGTATGTATGTATGTATGTATGTATGTATGTATGTAGTATGTATGTATGTATGTATGTATGTATGTGTGCGTGTGTTTCTGTGTGTATACTTGGGTTTTGTCATTTCAATATATATAATAGCTTAATTTTCAAAAATTTATTATTAGTGGACCAACTCTAAATTGCTTCATTTTAGCGCATATTCTTGTTGTTACTGTTAAATTTATCATATTAGTATTTAATATTAATTACATATCATAAATAAGATGTTTTCATTATACTAAATGAATGGGTGTATAAATACACTTATTTAATTTCTTAATTAATTGATGATAATTATAATAATAATAATGATAATAAATAGTTTCATTTCACTCCCTCAATAAATATAATAATCAAAATTATAATTATTTAGTATTGTATAGTTTATAAATTATATTCTTATTACATCAATGTCGTTTGTTACTTCTGAAGGTATTGATAGAGTTTGGATATGCCCTATGCATGGTCCCTCATTTTGATAGGAAAAAAATTAACTCTGCGATGCTGTAAAACAGGCCTTCAAAGATTTGACTCTCGATAGCCAGGCTTTTACAGTTTCGGGCTGGACATGCTGTCGCCGAAATGGCAAAAGTGTATTGAAAATATGGCTCCATACTTTGATGAATAAAACTATAAAAAATTAGCAAACTTTCTTCTTTTCTACAAATTTCATAGCTGACGATCAAATATTATAATATGAATAAATTGCTGTATTGTCAAGAGTATCTCTCTAATATATTATATATATATATATATATATATATATATATATATATATATACTTATAATATCTATACACATATATATATATACATATATACACACTCACATATCTATTATTTTCTATATGCACTGGTGTAGCTGCGGGGATACACGCAATGGTGGTGGTTTGATAAGAAGCTTGCTTCCCAACTACATTCTTCTGCTTTCAGTCCCAAGGCATGTGATTTCGATTGTAGCCTCGAGCCGACTAAAGCCTTGTGAGCTGATATATACACATATGTGTGTGTATATGTGATAGAGTATGTGACTGTTTTTGTGTGTGTATGTTTAAGTATGTTTGTCCCCACGAATCGCTGCTGGTGCATTTATTTTCCGTAAATAACATTATTAGCAAAAAGACTGGTAGAATAATTACCAGGACAAAAGTATAAGTACTGGGCTTGATTCGTTGTACTAAAATCCTAGAAGGCGGTGTTCCAGAATGGTCGAAGTTCAGTGACTGAGATATGTAAGAAATAAAAGAGCGATTATATATATATGTATATGTGTATGTGTGTGTGTGTGTGTTCTTGTGTGCGTGTGTTTGTGTGTGTGTGTGTGTGTGTGTGTGTGTGCGTGCGTGTGTGTGTGTAAGGGAAGAAAAAAGGGGTTAAAACGTCAAAACAAGGAAATACTCAGTTTTAACGAATTTTGATAAATATATCAAACAATGAGAAACGCAAATGGAATAAACATCCAAAGTAATTTCTTGTATATGACACTTAGATCCAAATATCATTTAGAAGTATTTCAAGAAACCCCGAGTATTCGACAACACAAATACGAAACCTTTGATTGTTGTATTCACCATAAGATACCGACCGTCGGTATATATTGGTCGGTAAATATGTTGTATCAACATATTTAGATACAGAAAATATTCAAATTAATATATCCGAAAATACATGTTAACATATCCCTTTCAAGGTGATCCAGAATTAATTAAATTCAAAGCGAACTCCATTACACAAACGCATACAGAATATCTCCATGACACAAACGTATATAGAAATAACGTTAAGAATAAATATAATATTCTAAGAAAAGCTATTTTGATATTCAAATTTTGGTGACGTCATTGGATAACGAAAGAATAAAAAATAAACATATTAATTCTACGTTACCCCAATTTCAAAGGTAGGAATTCAACGTCACGACAGTTACTCGTCTATCTATTAAATACACAAAGCATTTTAAGAAAAATCGTACTTATTATATCATATATGAAAAGCAATTATAATTAAAAAATTTAAATATTTAAATTCTCTTCCTAAATTTGTGATAACATTTCATTGTAAAATTAACATTATATTTTGTTAATATTAATTTAGATGTAACTATATAATACATTTCTTCAAGGCAAATATCACATTTAGAATTGCCAATATTGTATGATACTGCGTAACTCATAATAGACCACAATGATACTTAATATTCCTCTCTTTTAAATCCCAAATACATTTAGTAAGAATTTTAGAATTATTCTTTCTTCTGTACTTAAATGAATGAGAATGATTATGAAATCTAGATTTCCAAATTGTAGCCAATGAACCTATATAATAATATTTATGACCCCGTGCTTTTCCTTTGCATTGATACAATATAATTTTTCATTGATCATTGACTTTCTAAAGGAGAGACAATTTTGTTTTTTTTTTCAGTTACACAGGCATTTACTCATTTGTATTTGGTAGTCATGGTTAGTCCTCCTCTCAGAATTAGGTGTTAAGGCAGGACTATTATTAGTATTATAATTAATATTAAAACTTGGTGATAACTTCATTGTTTTATCAAAGATATTTTTACTTAAAACATCTAAATCTAGTTCAGGAAAATTATCATTAGAGTTAGTTTCACAATTCACACTCACAATTCTGCTCTTGTTTACAGATTTTGAGTTTTTATATTCCCTAATTCTCCGTTTCTTACGTGTTGGTATAATATCAACCAAATTTCTGTTGGCTGAATACGAAAATTTTATATTATGGCGAGTAAGTAATTTCCCATTGAAGTGGGAAAATATTTATTTAGTGCAACAAAGAATATTCGAGGAATATTGGTTGTTATTGAGTATGTGAATGGTGCATTTTTCCAGATAATATTCCTTGATTCGTTCTTTCTCTTATTTATATATACACTTCTGTTAGCTTTAACATTAATATTGGATTTTGTTTAACTGTAATTCTTTTTTCAAACTTATAAAACTTAATGGACTCATTATTATTATACACATGTTGATACAACAGAAACTGTCGTCGGAGTAATTCTACAACTGTGAAATCTTGCATGCATTAATTTCAACCCTTCTTATTAATAACGCTATAGTTTTGTTCCATATAATCTTATATATGAATGTTAAAAGAAGACTTCAATAAAAGCTAGTATCGACTTCTCTTGAAAATGAAAAAATTTGGTATCGTGATTTCATCAAGTACCTTCAGAAAAAAGGTTTATCCCCAAACAAGATTCATGCTGACATAGTTACTCCAGTAGGCGATGACGCTCCAGCTTTATCAACAGTGCAAAAGTAGGTAGCTGAATTTAGGAGGTGAACGGAAACTGGGAGATGATGCAAGTCCTGGATCTTCTGCAACTGCCACCACCGTGGAAAACATTGATCGTGTTCACCACGTAGGAATTGATGACAGGTGGTAGAATATAAATCAAATAGCCCATGCAGTTGCGTATTCCGTGAAAGAGTTGAGATTATCTTGTACAATGAACTTGGAATAACAAAGGTTTCCGCTCGGTGGGTGTCACGTCTTCTTACACAGGTTCAAAAGCTCACTAGGAAAACATTTCATAAGAAAATCTGACATTGCTTGAATCAGATCAAGCTGTTTTCGTTGAATGTTTACTAACCCAAGATGAGTGTTGGGCTCATTACTTTGAGCCAGAGACAAAGGCACAATCCATGCAATGGTAGCTCTCCTCCACACCTGCTCCAAAGAAGGCCAACATAGCCTAATTTCTAGAGAAGATGGTTTCAGTTTGAGATGAAAAAAGCAATGTACTTACTGAATATCTTCAAATGGGTCACACTATCAATACAACCCGATGCCAACCCGATGAGGCAGTTACGAAATGTTATCAAGGCTAAACGTCAAGGATACCTGATAAAAGGTGTGTTGTTTCATCAGAACAATACCCCAGCACACAAGTCCTTGATTTCAGTGGCTGTTATGCATGACTGTGCTTTGAACTGGTTCATAACTTATCATATTCTCTTGATCTGGCCCTATGTAACTATCACCAGTCCCCCATCTCTTGGCTTGGAACCAGTATCACAGGGACGATGACGTCATATCCGCTGGCTGCTGGTAACAACTTTTTCATCAACAGAATGAAAGCTTCTTGACCAATGGGATTCAAACACTGTAACACCGATGGAAGAAGTGTGTGGGCCACAAAGGGAACTATGAAGAAAAGCACACCTTATTTGGTCACATTCCATGTCAGTATCTTGGTCAGCCTATCAACGTCTCTGCCTACTCTCGTGTGTCGTCTATATTTTCTCTTGTTATTCTGTTCTGCAATTTGCTTCAGCTCATGAAACACATTCAGAATATAATATTTGTGTCAAACGTTTTCTTGACTCCATTAAGGAGTCTGTTTCTATACCGTTAGTTGTATCGTAAGAATTTTATAATTAGGATAAATTCTTGTAGGTAACATCTCTTTCTGGTCGCAGTGGCTCTACAAAGGGTCATAAGCACTGCATTCATTTCTTAAGTAATAGATGTAATATGAATGGTTATACGAATGGGGAAGTAGTTCTATGTCACCTAAAATTATTAGACATACTTTTCTATTAAGCTGAGATAGAATAATTTTCTGGCATGTATGTATATGAGTATAAAGTGCGACTAGTTCAAGCCGACAATGAACATTTATATGCATATCTATCTATCTATCTATCTATCTATCTATCCATCTATCTATCTATCTATCTATCTATCTATCTATCTATCTATCTATCTATCTATCTATCTATCTATCTTCATCTCTCACAATGGACGGACGCTAGTCATATCGGCTCCACGTAAGTTGGCCACTTTTACATGTTTAAAACTCCTTGTTGTCAAATATTTTGTTTTAATCGTTGTGCAAGTTCATTCACTAAAAAACCTGAGAATTATTCACGTAGAATTCCGCCCCTGTATGGGCGAAATTACAAAAAAACTTTCAAAACTTTCGTGGGTTTTTTAGCCATTTTTCATTTTGAAAATGGCAACTAGAAACCACGTGGCTAGCCCGCCAGTCATGCAGAACGGTAGCAAAACACTATTGCTACCACTAACTGCTAAACATCGCAGCGTGAACACCGCTGTCACCACCATCACCACCACCACAACAACAACAACAAATCTAACGTCGCATTCACCATCGCCGCGACCAAAGACATTAACTTAGATTTCCCCTCACTCCCCACACCACTTGTTGATGATAAAGGGACAGAGAAAGGGATTTCAAAAATGAATACAAACGAAAACATGAATGCCAGCACCACCACCATCACCACCAACAACAACAACAACGAAATTGGCACAAAGCCGCCTACCAAAGACAACACCGCCAACACCGCCAACACCGCCAACACCAACACCACTACTACGACGTCAAATGCTACATCCAAGCCTTCTGCTGCTAATACCGCCAACACCAACACCACTACCATGACTTCAATTAACACTGCCACAATTAACACTTCTACTGCCAAATTCAAAACGAATTTTGCGGACGTAACAAAACAAAAAAGAACAATTGTAACATTCACCACACAAGAGATAAACCGCACAAAGGCACTCTTCTCCAAAGAAGGAGACAAATTGCACCTTCATATTCCACAACACATCGTGGAAAACACACAAAAAAAAACAATAATTTATAAAGTAATAAACAAAAAAACAAGAAGAACAGAAAATGCACCGCAGGAAAAAATCGATAAATGCCTTCGTCCTGCATGGGACTCCAAGGAATATATCAGTTGGGGAAACAAATTTGGTACAGTCCAAGTACGTTTCCTCAACGAAAGTTTAGCAAAACGTTTTTCCACATTGGAGCTGCATTCGGACGACTTGGTAATGATACCAGTCTATTTAAACAAAAGGGTCACGAAAGTCCAAATAAAAAACATACCATTTGATGTCGAAACACAATGGTTGGTCTCTGCCATCTGCTTTGAAATGTCAGAGACAAACATCCTGGAAATCGCGGTTCTAGGAGAGAAAGACTATGTGGGCAAATCAATCGAATTCCTGCTTCAATTGGATGAAGCAGCAAGAGAGAAGATACCCACCGCTATAGAACTGCCAGGAGGCTACAAACTCTATATAGTGGTAGAGGGCAGGCGACCACGCTGCTATTTGTGTGGAAGCGAAACACACTTGAAAAAGACGTGCCCAACCACTGCACACCAAGAGCAACAACAACAACCACTACCACAACCAAAGCACTCCGGAAAAAAAGCTCTACTACCCACACCACCATCAACACAGAAGACGACAAGACAAGCACACCAAGCTAATCCGTCATCAACCAAAAACCACTCGACACCTGAAAAAATACCAACACCACCATCAACAGCAAAACCCAAAGGAACAGAAAAACAAAGAAAACACACACAAACTGATCCCCCATCCCTTATACCGCACTCAACACACACAAACACTCAACAACCAACAACAACGAAAACAACAACACAACCACTTACATAGACATACATAGAAGCCCACAACATACCCCTACCCCCTTCTGATTCCTCAGAAATTTCGTCGGAAGACGAAACCAGTGAGGAATGGCAAATAGCTACAAAAAGAAGGAAAATAAAGAGCAGAAACACAACCAAACCAAATGCAAACACGAACAAAGCAGGGGGAAATACATCTCCCGAAGACATTTCAAAACCCAACGCAAACAACAGCCACACCAACACCACAAAAACATTACAGCAAACATGCTCACAGCCATAGACACCAAAAACACAAATTTGATGGAATACATCCAATCAAAAACAACATAACAGAAGATGACATAAAAACAAACAATCACCCATACACAACACCACCAGACCACATCAAAATATTACACATCTCCAAAAGTCTGCACCACACACTCAAGGCATTTTCCCCAGTGCGGTTGGTAAATGCCAAAAATATCTCACCAAGAAACTGTACTGGGATCTTCTCGAGGACAAACCAACGGAGGAGAAAGCAAAAACTTTCGAGCAGTAAGTAACCCTATGTATTCTAATTCATTAGAACTATGATCAAGATTGGTTGTGTAAATGCGCGTGGCTTGGGGTCCCCTTGGAAACAAGGGTACCTCTTAAATGACATAAAGTCACATAAGTTAGAAATCATAGCCATAAGCGAGACCAGACTCCACAATCCGCGGGCCCTAAAGACCATGTTTGGCGGACAGTTCAACATTTATTTTTCCCCCTGTCTGCCGAGAATGGGCGGTAGTGGCACCGCGGTACTTTTTCACAAGAGTCTGGATCTCAAGGTAAGGACAATATTCGTAGACCCGGAGGGTAGACTGGTCGTCCTGGATGTCGACGGCAGCAATGGGTGCGCTTTTCGACTCGTATCAGTTTACGCACCGCCCTTAACAGGTCGGGCGGATTTCTTTCAACGTCTAGAAGTTTTCTTGGGAACGTCTCGTCCTTTACTCTTAGTGGGGGATTGGAATGCTACCTTGGACACGCATGTAGACTACGTGGGTAGAGATAGGAATAGACGGGGATGCAAATGCCTCAGAGACCTGCTCAGACGCTTTCAACTGTCTGACAGGTTCCGACTAGACCACCCGAATGCGCCAACGTGGACAGGGAGCAACCGCATCGGGTCGTCGAGATCGTATCTAGATAGGATACTGTGTAGGACAGTAGATAGAGATAGCATAGGATGTCCACAATTCCACATAGTCAGCTACACGGATCACAAACTTGTGACATGTACGCTAGACTTAGGTAAGACTCTTAGGCAGGGTCCCGGATACTGGAAACTAAACGTCTTTCCAATCGAGACAAGTTTTCAGAGACCGGATTAGCACACTAGTAAAGAAGCTTTGACGGGAGCCATCATCAACAACAAATGGTGGTTTGCCCTCAAGAGAGCAGTAAAAGCAGAAGCGATTAGGTACAGCAAAGCACTAGCCATAGATAGAAATAGAGTAGAGGGTGAGCTAGTTAAGAAGCTAGAAGAGGCAATTAGAAGCGGCATCGCATCCGACGTTTTGGCGGCGAGGTTGGCCCTCGACCAACACTTCAACGCCAAACACGAAGGATGTGCTGTCAGAGCTAGGATGCGTGCTCTAAGGAACGAAGGTGTTGGAGCCGCGAGAGAGGCCCGGGTGGCAGAGGCGCAACAGGGCAACAATGCCACCATTCGGTCACTGGTAGATGAACAGGGGCGCGAATTGCTCGAGCCAAGTAAAATGTGTGAGGCCTTTCAGCAGCATTTTGCCCGACTGTTCGGAACGAGTGGAGGGCAAGAACGTAGGGTGGACTTCAGTGCCTACCTACATAGCCTACCACGACTCTCGACAAGAAAGGCAGGGTGCTGCGAAGGTGCCATCACGGCGGCGGAAGTGCGGGAAGCGATGGCAGAATGCTCGAGGGACAAATCACCGGGTTTGGATGGTCTACCCTACGAGCTTTACAATTGTATGCCAGACTTGTTTGGAGATCTCTTGGCGGCGGTGTAATGCAACTGGCAGCAAAACGGGAGCATTCCTGGTTTTGTGAGCCGAGGAGCCGTAACACTGCTGAAGAAAGATCTAAACAAGGGAAATGTAATAGATAACTTTAGGCCCATCACTCTGCTTAATGCAGACTTGAAAATTTTGGCCAAGGTGCTAGCCAAGAGGTTGGCGCTTGTCATCGAGAAACTGGTCGACAAGGCGCAAACATGCGCCGTGCCAGGCCGGACCATCCATGACAACCTCCATCTGATGCGCTACATCATAGACAGGGTAGTTAACGAACCTGGGATGGGTGGGGCCCTGATCAACTTGGATCAATCGAAAGCCTTTGATAGGGTGGACCATCGATACTTGGAGGCAGTCCTGAGAGCGGCTGGTTTCGGGCCCGTCTTCCGCGGCTGGATAGCTGCCTTGTACAGAGGCATCCGTTCGGTAATTCGCGTAAATGGACATCTATCGAGACCTTTCGACATTGCACGTTCGGTCCGTCAGGGATGCCCCCTCTCGGCGCTTCTATACGTATTGACTCTTGAGCCACTACTGCGGAAGCTGGCGACTCTAAGGGGCATCCCGCGAGAATTGGGATGCGGGACGAGCGTGTCTGCATACGCGGATGACGTCACCGTCATAGTGTCTAGCCGTGAGGGCGCGTGGCTTAGTGGTTAGGGCATTCGGCTCATGATCGTAAGGTTGTGAGTTCGATTCCCGGCGACGCGTTGTGTCCTTGAGCAAGACACTTTATTTCACGTTGCTCCAGTCCACTCAGCTGGCAAAAATGAGTTGTACTTGTATTTCAAAGGGTCAGCCTTGTCACTCTCTGTGTCACGCTGATTATCCCCGAGAACTACGTTAAGGGTACACGTGTCTGTGGAATGCTCAGCCATTTGCACGTTAATTTCACGAGCAAGCTGTTCCGTTGATCGTATCAGCTGGGACCCTCGTCGTCGTAACCGGCGGAGTCTTTAATAATAGTGTCTAGCCACGAGCACATCGAGCTGGTCGGCGAGACACTGAAAAACTACGAAGCGGTGACAGGAGCGAAAATCAACCGGGAAAAGTCAGTGGGCTTGCGACTAGGCACCTGGAGAAGCAAGCCCATGCCGTCCACCAGCGCTTCCGTCGTGGGACGCTGGACCGACGGCCCGGTTGAGTTGCTCGGGGTCTGGTTTGGTCCGGACCTCCAAGTGGAGAAGAACTGGAACGAGATAACGAGTAGGGTGGTCACTCTCGCCCGGCAATGGGCCGAGAGGAAACTGTCCCTAAAAGGTCGAGCGGAGGTGGCGAACACGTACATCGCGTCCGTCATCTACTACCGCCTGACCGTCGTACCTTGTCCCGACCCTACCATCACCAAACTACAACGCATCCTCTTTCGCTTCTTGTGGAAAGGATGCGTCCCGATGGTCAGGCGATCCATTTGCTGTCAACACCCGTTAAAAGGAGGGCTGGGCATGCCGTGGTTGATGATGCGCAGACACGCGCTGAGACTGCGACATCTCTGGCTCTATGTAGACGACGGTGAACAGGTGTGGTCGCCGTTTGTGAGGCACGCTTTCCCGCAGCTCGTCTCCATAACCGAACTGCAGTCGTGGATCAAAAAGAGGCCGAGGAAGGGCGAATGTCGCGTTGCTCTCAAGCAACTCTGCCGTCCTGGGTCGACCTTAAGTGACTTCAACACAACCAAAGCATTCTATAGGGGTTTAGTGGAGGGGAGGTACGACGACGAGCTCGGGGCGAACCTGGACGTCGACGAAGAGTACCTGACCCGCCTGTTCGGGACGACTTTCGGGCCAGGGCCCATGGACAACTTCCAGAGATCCCTGGCCTGGCAGTGCTACCGAGAAGCGCTACCCGTTCGGGATAAGCTCTACAGACACGGCTCGAGAAACACGGGGCCGACCTGCCCGAGATGCGGTCAGAGCGACGAAACCGTTCTGCACGCACTCGTTCAGTGTCCAACAATTTCCGACCTGTGGGCTTATGTCGAACAACTGCTGTCACGTGTGGGACGAGTCGGTTTATCAGCTGAGTCTATCGTCAATATTGTCACGCCTCCTTCTTCAAACGGGAAGGAAGAGCTATTTTCATCATCCTTGTGGCTATGGCGAAAGAATGTATCTGGTGGACGCGTCTGAAAGGATTGGAGACAAACACTTTCCTCTCTGGTCAATCTCTCATCAACTTCTTCAAGTACCACTTGAAAAGGAAAGTAGAGTAGAGAGGCAAGTTTTGTCTAGCGAATGTTTTAAAAAAAGATGGGTGAATGTAGCAAGAATGGCACGTATGAATGACGAAGCCACCTTGAGCATAGTCCTATGAACCCAGAAATCGAAAACAGAGAGTTGCTTATTTGCAAAAAAAAAAAAAAAAAAAAGAAATATAAAATGTGACTTCATTGACCGAGGTTACCGTGGTCTTTTCCGTAGGCTTTTCTTTCCACGGGTAAACCTCACCTGTCCTCCCCTTTACACTTCATATTGACATTTCTGTGATAACGATCCCTATTGATCAATTTTTTTTTTTTTCCCTCTCCCACCCCCCCCTTTTTTTTAACCCCCCTTTTTTTTGTCCTCTTTCTCTCCTTTTACGATCCCTTTTGATCGAAACTCCCCCTTCCTTTTTTTTTTTTTTTTTTTTTAAACCTTCAAAAGAAAAGCTCTACCTTGTAATTTGTTCTATCTGTGTGCAGCCCTGTGTGGCTAATAAAGAAACATATCTATCTATCTATCTATCTATCTATCTATCTATCTCCCCGTATGTCTATCTATCTATCTATCTATCTATCTATCTATATATCTATCTATCTATCTATCTATCTGTCTGTCTGTCTTTCTGTCTGTCCGTCTGCCTGTCTGCCTGCTGCCTTCCTGCCTGTCTGTCTGTATTTCTAACAAACGCTATTTTATGTGTTCTTTTGTGTGTGTGTAAATACATATGATATATTATATCGTTTTAAATTTATTCCTATCACTAAAATATTTGACGCATTCAAGTAAATGTTTTTGTACATTAATTTCTTCTTAATGTTAGTGTAGTGAAAGTAGAATTTTCAAAATATTCCCACTTGTGACATCAATAACTCTGAGAGAGACTGGATTTCTACTAGTTGAGTTTCTTTAGAAATTTAGTCCTCATTTACTTTCCAAGTGGGTACTGGTGTTATTTGATTAAGAACAGAGTGAACCAGCAGAACAGTAAAATATTCTGTTGCTATGCTGGTGACGTTCAAATTGAAATTAAAACAGTTCAATCATGCAAGTTAAAATTTTTATTTATCAGTTAATATTGTTTCGAGAGGAAAATTTGTGAACGACTATTTATGAAAATGTAATCGCTCATAATTGTTGCATATTTGAAGTTTTATGTTTTATAGCTAAGTTGTCAATTGATATATATTTGAAGATGTTTATGTCTACGTTTTTGTTTGAACAGTTAATGTGTAATTCGAAACACTGGTCACCAGCAGACCAATAAATCTGCCCAGACTGAACATTATAGCACTTGAATATCAACCTACTCACTGAATAAATATTTTACTTGTTATACCGGACAGGAAGTTGATTTAATAAATCTTGACCGCTGCTGGATAAAATTACCGATGTGTTTCAAAGCAAATCAAATCAGCCTCACAATATTGCCATTTAAGTTTCCTAATTTTCAAATTTCTATCAACTGTCTGTCTAAAACATCATTTACATTACACACCTCAGCTATTCATTGTTTCAACTAATATGATATATATTTTAGTATAGGGAAATGTGGCTACAATATACATATTTTATAAACTCTGCTGTCGTATATATATATCTATATGAAGTATTACTAATAAGAAACATCATCCCCGAGTGATGTGAGAAAAGGAATTTTTGGCATGATTCCCCAATAAAATTACCGTCGCACAATATCAACGCTCCGAGATGGTATAATATTTAAAAAAGTTTAAACTTGAAAACAAATTTTGGAAATGCAGCGATGTG
>NC_043000.1:160779182-160799182 GCF_006345805.1 Octopus sinensis | reverse complement strand
AAAATGTAACCATTCTGTGGGACTTTCCAGTACATACAGACCGAACCATCAAGGCCAATAAACCAAATATTGTTGTGAAAGACCAAAACAATAAAGTTTGCTTATTGATCGACATGAGCATCCCCTGTGATCATAATATCTCAGCGAAAGAGTTTGACAAGCTCAGAAAATATAAAGACCTACTCATTGAAATTGAGAAAATGTGGCATCTCAAGGCGGTTACAATACCAGTGATCGTAGGAGCACTAGGAATGATCAAGAAGGGAACCGAAAATTATATGAGAATGATCCCTGGCTTACCATCCCTGCAAGATGTGCAAAAGATTGTCTTAACTGGTACATCACACGTATTGAGAAGAGCATTGTCGATGTGAGAACTGTTGCTGCTCATGTATTTTAATTTAACTTAAAAAAAAAAAAAAAAAAAATGAACGAACTATTGAGTTTGGTTTAATGGCCTACCAATGTATACTATGAGTTTCTTTGCCCTAGGAGTCGGGAAGACACTCGGCAAGAAATGGAAGCAAATTTGAAAGAAGAAAAAAAAAAGTAATAATAATAATAATAATAATAATAATAATAATAATAATAATAATAATAATAAGAAGAAGAAGAAGAAGAGAAGAAGAAGAAGAAGAAGAAGAATTACTTAGACTGATACATTTTCACATTCTTAAGAGTGCTATATATAGACTCCAACATATTCTTTTCTACTCTAGACACAAAGCCCGTAATTTTGGGGGATGGGGCACTCGTTCCGGCACCTCTCTCTCTGTGCCTAAATCCAAAGGCCGTCACTCATTACCTGTCATCCTTTTGGCGTTAGTCCAGTATTAGGGTGTCGAGTTTTTGTTTTTTAATTCTTAATCTGTTTCATAATCTCCCTCTTTGTATTGGATCTGTACGTCAAAGATATTATGTGACTTACATATTGTGTGTGGTTGATTCATTGTTTCACTTGTTTGTAAACTCTCAGTCACTTACACTTTAATTTCACGAGCAGAAATCCAGTTAACCGAACAAGTGAATCCTCATCTTTGAGACTGCTGGAAAATCTCTTGGCCACCTTCTCTACAATTTGTGAATTTCTATCAATGCGTAATATCAACGCTTATCATATATTTCTTATTTCTTTACTACCCACAAGGGGCTAAACACAGAGAGGACAGACAAGGACAGACAAACAGATTAAGTCGATTATATCGACCCCAGTGTGTAACTGTTACTTATTTAATCGACCACGAAAGGAGGAAAGTCAAAGACGACCTCGGGAGAATTTGAACTCAGAACGTAACGGCATACGAAATACGGCTACGCATTTCGCCCGACGTTCTAACGTTTCTGCTAGCTCGCCGCATTCTTATATTACAAATATGACTTGAAATATTTCGAACGACTATAGATAAAATAAATGCTAATCCTAGTGGAATATGAAACAAGAGTAGAAAGATACACGATATATAGTTTAAATAAGATATAAATTCCGAGTACACTACACCAAGCTATCCATTCCTAGTTCCACAGAGAAAAGTTTTTAAGTTATACCTTTGAACATCAATAGCTTAGAAGGTAACAATGTAGAAAAATAACACAATCCCTCGAATAAATTTTGTTTTTATTTTTTGAAAATGATGCTAAATAACAACAAATATCCGTCCTGTCAAGACCTCATCTATGCCATTAGTCACGGAAATCCAAATCTTATTCTTATATTGATGTTGACAGTAGATTGACATATTACTGATTAAAACGCGTCTATTTTATACATCGAGAAAGGGCTGAGAGTGAAATAACCTTTGATGTGAATTGAAAGCCCATATCACTTCCCAATGTTGAGTAAACATCTTTGTATTGCCTCCATTTTCGGTCGTTTTTTGATGTCTTTATATTTTTGTTCAGTTTTTTTTACAATCTTCTGTTGTACCTATTATCGCATATTCTCTGAATGCGACCAACATAATTCTATTAATTCAACGCTTTTATAAATTTGTTTAGGTAAATTAGTCACGTTCCTTCTTGGAACCATTTCGTTTTTTGAATTTTCAAGGATTTTCCAATTTATTTCAGGCATAAGTTCGTGAACAGGTTCAGTTGTTCTTTTAAATTGGTCAAATATGCCACGCTCTTTAATATTTTAAAGGATATTTTTCTAACGAACTTAGTTCCAGAGTCTATCGGTTGTGTTGAAATGTCAGCAGCAATGAGAGGCATAACAAACCAAGAAGCTAGTCTTATGGTACAATTTAATACCACTATATTCCTAAAAGATGCAAGACAAATAAACCTTTATTTCCTATACGTTTCAAATCCTTCTTAGAAGAACTGTTTCATGACCTACCCTGGGAGGAAGAGAAAAAGGAATTAAGTAACGACAGAACAAAACTGCAAAGAACTGCTCTGAATGTGAGACTAAAATGACTGCATGTAAGAAAACTCCTAAACATTAATGATGAACTCAACTTTACATCCTATAATATAAAATGTATAGTATATTAGTATATGCAAAAGGATTAACTCTTCATTGTGATGAGACCCTCGTCTAAGTGTCCAAAACAGATTTTTCCAATCCGGCTACCCTAAAAAATCAATTATACAAACAGCCACCGCAATATTGCATATATATGCTTAAAGACAGATTCGAAACTCCGGTGCTTCAGCTCGTGAAAAACAGTTCCTTTGCTTTTTTTGTTACATCATGACTGCTTTCTATACTTTTCTATTTAAAGTGCCACAAAACAGAGGTCAGTATAAACAACACAATCTTTGTGTTTGCAAACCATTCCCACTTCAAGGTAGTCGGTTATCAAATCCCTCCTTACAGACTATTCTTTTCAATTATTATTATCCCACCGCAAACTTTCAACTAGCTTATTAAGTTGGATGCTGCAGGTTTTATATACTGCACATAATGTATTTGAGATCCAGTTTAAAAGTCGTATTTAATTTACTGAACACAGATATTACAAATAGCGTGGTCAGCGTAGTTCACCACCCGAAACTTGAGGCATGCATCACTATCTCTGTCTACTTAAACAGTGAATATTATATCTAAACCTTGCCTCACCGGTTACTTTCAGAATATCTGTTCAATGTTTGTGAGACAGTTAGATACATCAGGGTATGTTTAACAGCATTTTACTTATTCTTATACTATCAGCATTTCCAGCCCAACTCTGTATGCATTTAACACATCATTTCAGCGTCCTTCTGACACTATTGATCACAATGTTCCCAGAAAATTTTCTATTTCTCTCTCTCTCTCTCTCTTCTCTCTCTCTCTCTCTCTCTCTCTCTCTATCTCTCTCTCTCCTCTTTTACTTGTTTCAGTCATTTGACTGCGGCCAAGCTGGAGCACCGCCTTTAGTCGAGCAACTCGACCCCGAGATTTATTTTTTTGTAAACCCAGTACTTATTCTATCGGTCTCTTTTTGCCGAACCGCTAAGTGACGGGGACGTAAACACACCAGCATCGGTTGTCAAGCAATGCTAGGGGAACAAACACAGACACACAAACACACACACATACGTATATATATATATATATATATATATATATATATATACATATATACGACAGGCTTCTTTCAGTTTCCGTCTACCAAATCCACTCACAAGGCATTGGTCGACCCGGGGCTATAGCAGAAGACACTTGCCCAAGATGCCACGCAGTGGGACTGAACCCGGAACCATGTGGTTGGTTAGCAAGCTACTTACCACACAGCCACCCCTGAACCTATTTCTACATATTTATTTTACATATCGAAAGTCACGATAAGCCCGGATTGTTTTCCATTGCCTTGACACTCATAACTACTTTGAAGCAGCACTATCGAAAATTCTGTTTACCTCCTTAGCTTAAATTCCACTAATCTTTCTTTTCTCTTAGTTTTTAGCTTTGCGAAAATGATAAAATACCTACCAAACCAATCACGAACTCGGTTCGATATACTCGACCGCTCTCAAACGATCAAAAAGAGAACGGCCCAATTAGATCTATGCTAGAGCTACACAACAACAACTTTCAATAATTTTGTCGGTTTCCTTCTTATATGATTTATATACTTTCTGACGACTTTAATCTCATCAAAGCCTACCATACGTTTCTAAGTTGTCATTTCCTGATTAAGATATATCTAAAATATCAGTTCAGATCCGTAATTCATTAAGCGGTGGTGAGGATAATAATTTTAAGTTTTTGTTGATATATGGTTATACCACCTTGACCTTAAGTTCAAGTCCAGACGTATGATTTCAAATACGACCGGGTCTGCACATCTATTACGCTGTTGCTTCACCATTTTGCTTTTTTTGCTGCTTTTATTGTTTATATTTCACTGTCGATAGTGTCACTGCTGTTGATACAGCTCTCTCTTTATTACCTGTCTCTACATCGCTTTAGATTTTTATTTTCCCCATTGTACGCCTTGTTAAAGTTAACGTTTATGTCATTGTTCAAGTTAATGTTAAAATTCGTTGGGCAGTTACCCCATTCCACTTTACATTTGTATTTTCTTTCACGCCGTGAGAAGCAGTATGTCCGCTATCATCAAATTAGGAATAATATCCTAAAAGTAAAATAAATATAAACATAAAGCTCTCCCCTCTTTGCTTTATATAATAATGATATCATAAACACAATAACAGTACACAATTACGTTAGAGAAGTTACAAATATAACAATTCAAGGAGTAATTGCTTCAAGACACATGCTTCTTAAGATAAATGCAAGATACATACAATAATAATTATAAAGATGGTGAGGATGAGAACGAGGAGAGGAAAATGAAAGAGATGAAAAGAGTTGGATTTATCAATTTGGTACAAAGTGACACAACAATTGAGTCTGGTGCATTCGAATCAAAATTGACCAGATGGGTTTTGAAACTTGATATAAATGGATGTAATTTTCTTACGTCTAAATAAATATGAATAATTATTGCAACCCAAGGCAGGTCTCCCGAGTTAAGTCAATGTCATGTGACTCTGCAGAGAGGCGGGGCGATAATAATCTTATAGAATTAGCTATCATTGCTTTACGTCCCTCCTAAATGCAGCAGTTTTCGGTCCCGCCCCCAAATATATCTCTGCATTATGCAACAGCAACTGCTTCGTAGTTAGCATAAACAACCACTTGTCAAGAGCTTTTAACAACACATATTTCGCCACTCAGATTAACCCTTGTGGCACTACTCTATCCTTGAACTGCAGAACACATATGTCTTACGAGTGATACTTCTCGAGATACACATTCGCCTGATTGCAATCTACCTGACGTTTAGACAATATATATCAGACATTGGCGCCACTCGTGGGCAATAGGAATTCATAAGAGACGATAGGCTAACAAAGAGGAAACCATGAATCTCCACATTCAACAACAGGAAAGGCAGTCCACGCCGTAAGTAACTGTCTGCTGAAACTGCTTGGAATTTAATTCCATCCAAATTTCCAAATATATACATGTGAGATAAAATGAAGAGAAGCTTATGACCTGTTTAATACAGAAATCAACTTCAGTTAATTTTATATGAAACTCCGGTGGAGGTGGCAAATTCATGCATTTCTTTGGTGATCTATCAAATATTTCTTGGCATTTACCAAAGAATGTCTAATTGAATTGAAATATCTGAGTTTTGTGGTCTCTTTTGTAATTGCTGTTAAAATGATGAACTGTTTAGGTCGGAATACTCTCACGCTATCCACTCTTAGGAAGGGAACATTTGTAGGCTGCTACTGATAATGTACAACAATTACTATGACTAAGGTATCTGGAGATGTTCATAAAAAGATGTGAACATTTACCCTTTACTTTTTCTGCCAGGAAGGTTTCCAGCATCCATGTATTTAATTAAATTATTCGGTAGCATAAAAGGATAACGTGGTATTCCACTTCAAGAACTGAGGAAACATGTGAGGTAAAGGAGAACATTTTGAAACATATATAGATTACTAGCATTAAAGACCCGTCGTTGCCGGGTCATAGTGCTAGTGCATGTATATATGTGTACATATTACATGTACATCTATATATATACATCTACACATAAAATGCAAAATACAAAGTTATATCTTGATATCGCTAGTGATAACAATACTCAAAATATATAACAGACTGGAATTGTTAGCCCGTCTCTTGTAATTTCGATCAATTGTATCTTGTCCTCTCTTTTGTATAGAAGTGTGGTTACAATCCAGCCTACCTCTGCTTCTGGTGGGGGGAATTTTAAAAGTTTTTTCCGAGACGTCCTACATCCCACATATAAAGGTAAAAAATAAAATATTTCCACTTTGCAAGTTCGAGTCGAGTACTCCCTTGCACGCTCCGGTGACTCGAACCTTGCTTCTATTGTGGCGAATTTACCGCCTCTGATTAGACATCTTTCATAGTCACACCAAGACACTTTTCGAAGGTGCTTTCCTCCATGTGTTCAAATCTTTTCCTCTACATTGTATACTTTATAGACAATAGTCTTTTCTTTAATTTAATTTATTATTATCCATCTGGACTACTCTATTTCTGCACGCTAATTTTATTTTTAATTTATTCCCATTCATGTGAAACCCCTTATTCAAGTTCAAGTCATTGATGCAATTTTATACCAATTGCTATTTTTAATTTTGTTATGTTACGATTATATTATACTTTAGTTTGATTTTAATTATTACTTACTACTTATAATTCAGTTGTTATTATTATTTTTATTGTTAAAGTAAAAGCATCTGACATAAAATAGAGAAACATTTTTGATTCACTTTTAACACGTAATACTGAAATAGTGGAGAAGATATGATATTGCTATGGACTCGATCTAGGCAAGAAGTTGAACATTTTTTTGCCCATGAAATTTCATGGACCCTAAGTAAGGCATGTGTAAAATTTGAATGAAATTGGTTGTGTAGTTCTCAAGTTTTAGGGAAACACACAGTCAGACAGACAGACACACATTCTCAGTTTTATATATAGAGAGATTAGTGATGCATATGGTTACCTTTTTGCTTAAGGTCGTTGCAGTCGGCATACCATGATACAGGAACAAGGAAAACATCTTCAGTTAGATATTTTCACTGTCAATGGATTACAGTTCACTCATACCGAGTTGTCGTCAGAATTTAATTATAAAATCCATAACAACTTTTCTTTAGCAATGAAATAGAGGTACATTTCTTCTAGCTGCAGTATTGGCTCTGCTTTTAGAAAGCTTGCCTTAGAAATCTCCCTTGCTCTGAAATGGGATTATAATATTTTAATCTGGTTATGAATGTATTCACACAGTTAATCCTACTTTCAGTTTCATTCAGTATTTTACAGAGTGCGTAGTCTTACTTTTAAAATCTAGGTTATCATTAGAATGATTAAATATAATTTGGATATCTACACAAATACTGTTAGTGTTAACACATTACATCCTGTTTTCTTTCATTATAGACATTCTGTAATATTTTCTCGTTCAAAATATTACCATTGTACTAATTGTGATGAATGAAATGCAAATATACAAAAACCCCAAGGGGTTTTTCCTCGGGCTTATTTATACATAAGAACAGTAATATCTGAAACATCGACAAAGGAATTTTTTAAAATCCCAAATAATAATGGTTTCAGTTTATGACACAAGGCTAGAAGTTCGGGGAGGGAGATAATCGATTACTTCGACCCCTAAAGGACGAAAGGCAAAGTTGAAGTATTGGAACTCAGAATGACCAAATGCCGGTAAGCATTTTGCCCTGCGCGGTAACGATTTTGCCAGCTCGCCTCCTTACTAAAGCCAAATAATAATAATAATAAAGTCAATGAAGAGAAATGCTAAAAGTAGGGAAAGAAAAGACATGAGAAAAATGGAAAACAGGAAGTCATTTAAGAAAGAGGAGAAAATTTAAGAAGATATACATACATAGATATATTTATATGGTGCTATGTCTTTTCGCTCGGCGTCACTTTGTCCAACGTCACTTCGCTCACGTCTTTTTTGTCCGACGTCTTTCTATCCGATGATTTTTTTGTCCAACGACTTTGTGTCCAATCTTATATAAACTGTTTGGAAAAGAAGTTGAAATATTTCTAATGATATATTCGCAGAACTATAAAGAGCCTCGTTATAGGATTACTATCGTTCTATTTCCTTCTCTGTTAACAGTTTACTTCCTCTTTCTCCTTCTCTCTCTTAAGTACGGTGCTGTGTATAGAGAGTGCTGCAAATTTAGTGTACACATTTTTAATTTACCAATCCCGAAATGACAAAGTTCATAGTATCGACCAAAAACAAAAGTAAAGTAGTTTATGAAAGTAACTACATCTACGATTTTCATTCAAGCAGTACACAACTAGGAAAAGAATACTGGAGATGTGAGAAAAGAAGACTATGTTCAGAGCGAATTCACATCGTAACGGAAAACAATGAGTCGAAAATTGTTTATGTTTCTAGTGAGCACTTTCATCCAGCTGATGTAGATTTGTTAAATGCTAGGAAAGCAGTTTCAGAAATAAAGCATGAAGCGGGGTAAAAACATAGAAGCAAGTTCGCGTAGCATAATAGCGGCTAAGTTTACGCAGCTAACAGAAAATACTTGCTCACAAACTCCTCGTTTGCCTGTACTTTCCAGGATTATTGAAAGATGCCGACAAAAAAAAAAAAAAAATTCTGGATTTCCCGCCAATCCAGCGGTTAAAACTGATTTTGAAATAGCTGGAAAATATTGTAAACTTGATGATGGCGAACAGTTTCTGAGATACGATTCGTGTGTCGACGATCTATAGCGCATGCTAATATTTGCATCAGCAAGTGCTCTTCAGGAGATAGCACCATATCGTCACTGGGCATATGACGGAACGTTCAAAATTATGCCAGAACAGTGGTTTCAACTATTTAGCATTTATGTACAAGTTGAAGGTAGCACTTTTCCTCGGGTCTTTCAATTACTGCCGAATGAAACAAAGCAGATATATGAATTATTTTCGAACAAAAGAAAATTATGCAACCTTTTGCATATCCACTTGATCTCATGGCAGATTTCGAAGTTGCAGTTCATAAGGCATTTAATTTATCATTCCTTATTTCATCTATCGTGGAATTTTTGTTTCATTTGAGCCAATCAGTATTTCGAAAATTTACAGATTTAGGCCTCAAAGAAAAATACAATAAAAAACTCTGAATTCTGTTACTTTCTTCTTGCACAACTAGACGACGTCCTCAATCTTCCTAGTAGTGTACATCTAAATATTTCTAATGAAGGTGTGTGGTTATAAAATTAGTCTTGAGTGGTTTTCCCATCATATTGATGAGGTTGCTGGCGTGTTTTACTGCTATAGCCTTGAACTGCGTCACATATAATAGTCTGTCTGTTTCAGTATATATTTAATATGTACGCGTGCATATTTTAATATATCTACAATAGCATAGTTTCGTGGCTGAGGTTGGCTTCCTGAGATAAAAAATGCTTTCATATGACAAGGATTTAAAATTTATCTTATACTGATTAAATTTCTTACTAATTAGAAAGATTTTACTTATGTTAGATCCGACATTTAGCTATAATAGGTCTGCATGTCAAAAGATGTTTCAAGGTGTTTATAGTTGAGGTACCATGTTTTGCTATACAGGAGAGCATTTTATATTTGGAACAAACGTTTTATTGAGGACATCGTTATAAGTGACTGTTCTTTAAAGAAATATTTTCACCAAAGAATAGGTTTTATGTTTTCCTACAGCGGTATTACCTAATAACCGGTCTTAGATTTTGATAGGTTAAATAATTTGCATTTAGTGTTAAGTCTTCATATACACTTACTTAACATTTCCATCTCATTGTCAGCGTGTAACTTTATTGTTTAAACTTCTTCCTTGTTTATATAGTAAAAGCTATTGTACTTACATGTTTCTTGTATAATACATTTAGTACGTAGCTGCTCATAAAACTTATCATCTGCATAACCAATATTTATAGACTTGTTTGAGATAAATAAGGATTTTTGCAACTGTTTACTCTGACTGTGTCCTAGAAGGTGTTAGTAGAGTTACGAAATGTCGGGCTTGACATCATATCTAGGATATCTGATTCAAATTTGTAGAAGGAATCTTCCTCATTATATACCAAATAAGTAAGTTAAAACTTTTCACTGGATCATAGAAGTGTCCTTCTCAACTCATACGCACTCTATACAGTGTACTATCATGTTGAGTAAGCCCACAGTGCACCGCTCGTTCGATAATATTCGTATACTGAAAAGTTTTTTTTCGGATTATGTAGCTTCATAGGTACTATAGAGTAGTAGAAGGCTGGAGAATATATCAGCCGAAACGTTTTGTTAACAACAAACAAGATAGGGAGAAATATCCGTCAAATGTAAATAAAGTAAATAAGTAAAGTATATTCTATTGCGGCTGGATTTCGTAAACAATCGTATATATATATATATATATATATATATATATATATATATATATATATGTATATATATATACATATATATGTATATATATATATATTCTGTTTTATTCTTTCGCTGGAAGGACACTGTTAGGTATGTTATTGATCAGATGCCAGGTTTCATTGCAGAATCGGCATTTTGGGTCTGCTCCATTTTTCATCACATTGGCCTGGTAGTTCCGGGTTAATAGGCTTTGATCTTGAGCAGCCAGGATGAAACCTTCGCTCTCTGCTTTTAGCCCTGAGCTCCGTAGCCACTGATGGGTTTGCTTCTGGTCAACATCAGCTTGTTTGCTGCGGGTCACATATTTGCCGTGCAGAGGTTTCTCCTCCCACCTATCAGCCAATTGCTCGTGCGCTTTTTTCGTTGCCATCATTTTCACCTTCTTTGCAACAATAATTGCCGTACTTCCCTCGTGTTGTTCTGTTTGGGTATCCTGCACGAGATCAATAGCAAATTTTTTGCTTTCCTTTATAATAGAATGAAGCTTCTTTCGTCTCTCGTGATTTTCCACGAGCTTTAGCATCCAGTCATTCGATATTTCGAGATATTTGGCCAGTCTAATTGTGGTTGTTTTGTAAGCTAGTTCAAATTGGATCAGGCCTCGACCTCCTTGGGCTCTGGGAAGGTAAAGGCGATCTACGTCTGCCTTTGGGTGGTGCATCCTATTACAACTCAGCAGCTTGCGTATTTTTCTATCTATATTCTTTACTTCACTCATATTCCAGTTCAACACATTGTAGCTATAAGTAACAACTGGAACTGCTAAGGAATTTATAGCTAACACCTTGTTACGTGCATTTAGTTCAGATTTCAGGACTGCACGAACTCTCCTATAACATTCCTTCCTGATCTTCTCTTTCATGCTTGCATGCTGAATACCAGAGCCTTCATTTATCCCTAAATATTTGTATGTTTGTTCTTGCTCAAGCTCTCTTATGACTGTGTCAACATCTAACACGACTGAATTTGTGGTCTTCACTTTCCCTTTCTGGAAAGTGGCCTTGGCACACTTCTCAAGTCCAAACTCCATCCCGATGTCATCGCTGAATGCTTTCACAGTGCACAATAGGCCTTCAAGTTCATTATTGTCTTTACCATAAAGTTTTAAGTCATCCATATAAAATAGATGGCTTATTTTTTTATTGGCAATTTTATACCCATACCCTGTTCTGTTTAATTCACTTGTAAGGGGTATTAGGGCTATGCAGAATATTAAAGGTGAAAGTGAGTCACCTTGAAAAATTCCACAGTTGATGTTTATATTTTCTGAGGCAAGTACTCCATTAGAGTGGTATAATTGGAGTTTCGTATTCCACAACGACATATTGTGCTTCAGGAAGTTTGAAATCACAGGGGAAATTTTGAAGATGTCCAGCGATCTCAAGATCCATGGATGCGGTATACTGTCGAAGGCCTTTTTATAGTCAATCCATGCGGTGCTGAGATTTCTGCGCTTGTTGCGACAGTTCTCAAGGATCATACGATTGATTAGCAGTTGATCTTTGCATCCGTAAGAGCCTCGGCGGCACCCTTTTTGTTCAATGGGGAAAATATCGTTCTTCTCCAAGAATGCATATGTTTTCTCCGCCAGGATAGATGTTAGGATTTTATACGTGGTGGATAGACAGGTTATAGGCCGATAGTTTTTTGGAAGGTTGGTTTCGTTATTCTTTGGGAGTAGGTAAGTAATGCCACTTGCTAACCATTCAGGTGTTTTCTTTGGGTCTCTCATAATTCCATTAAGCAGCTGAACTAGCTTACCGTGTGCGCATGGGAGCGATGCGAGCCAGAAATTCGGCACCCTATCTTTACCGGGGGATTTCCAATTATGGGCCTTCGTGAGTGCCTTTCTTAGGTCTGTTATTGTGATGTCTTCCCATGCTTGTTGTTGTAAATTTTGGTATAATCCAGTCTGCATTTATGTTGTACGTCTTCTTGTCACTCCAAATACTTTTCCAAAAGTTTTGAACTTCTTCCATGGGAGGGGGATCTTTAACGGTTACTTTCTCCTTCCCTATTTCTCTGTAGAATTTTTTGGCATTGGATGTGAACGGCTTATTTTGCTTGTAAAACTTGTTTCTCTTCTCAAATCTTCGTATTCTTTGGCTTTTGCTTGGACTTTTTGTTTCAGCGTTTCTTTTATTGATATCAGTTCTTCTCGTGGTGAGGATCCAAATTTTCTCTTCATCTTTCTTCCTGTTCTGGATCTTACATCATTTCCACATATTAGTTCATTTAATATTGATATTTCCCCTCTCATAAATTCAATCTCTTTTTCAATTTTACTTCTCCAGGTTTGATTTCTTCCCAGGTTTGGTTTTCTTTGTTTTTTCGGGGGCATACAGCTGGTTTCAATTGCCCTAGCAGAAGCGTAAATAATTTCATTTAACTCAGCAAAATCAGGTTTTAATTCTCGTATTATTTCATTTGTTACATAGTTGCCAATTTGGATTTGTTTTTTTATTTTGGTTTGTATTTGAGAGTTTATGAAGTGGTTCTCTATCATTCATACTTGTATGTCTTACAACTTCAAGTGTATTCAGGATTTTCTGCCTCATTTCTGCCATAGACTCTCTGTGTTCTTCAGCAGATGCGAGATCTTCAGTTACTGTTGTTTTTCCGTTTTCCTGGCTATCTTTAACAGGTACAATAGAATTTCTTGTATCTTCAGGCCTTTGCGTACTTTGGTCAGATGGCAGTCTTTCAATTAAGCCTCGTGGCGGGATATACTTTTCATCTGATTCTTCATTTCCTTTGTGTCTTATATTTATGTCATTTTCCGTTGCGTGCTTGATCGCGCTTATTTCACTGTCTGTGAGTCTGTTATTTCTAAGGATATCCCTCCTCACATTTGCTAATTTGTTCTCGTCCAAATAGGGCCTACTGTCTTGATTTCGTGTTCTCCATATACTGTAAGAGTTTGCGGTGTGTCTCTCTTGAGATGGCCTATCTAATGCATAGTAATAAGCGTATATTACTTCTTTATACTCTTCTCGGGTCCATTTGTTCCGCTTACATTTTTCTTTCTGTGGTGGTTGTGGTGGTGAACTTGGAGGGCTCGAGTTGGGGGATTTCCCGTTCAAATGACCATCCATGTCCGTATTCGGAGAAGAGTTTGTGCCAGTTGATGACTTTTCGGTCCCAGGCTGGCTCTTCCCTGGGGGACGCGCTTCCAGATTAACCATAGGACAAGCGATTTGGTATACTGATTTAGTTTTCCTTTTAGTTTCCAAAAACATTTTGGTGCTACGATAATGTTATCATTTTTTAGCTTTGGTTGGCTCGTGGGGAGACGGCCATCATTGCTGTTACAATTATAATCGTACCATTATAGCAGCCGTAGTCGGCTTATTATTGTTATTATCATCACCATTATTATCACTATCATCATTATCACCACCATTACCATCATCATTATCATTATCACCATCACCATCACCACCATCATCATCAATGATATTGTTTTATGTGTAGTCACAGCAGTATCTTATTATTGTTATTTTTGTTTTTTTATCCTTATCAAATCACAGTAGTGTCTGTCTGTCTCGTTGGCTGGCTTGGTGGTTGGCTGGCTGACTGTCTTCAATGCCAGAGTTCTTGCCTGTCAAATAATACTTTCATATTTGGTTAACAATAGAGGTGAGGTTTGTGCTGGTTGAACTCTTTGAGTGTGTGTGTGTAGATAGATAGATAGATTGATTATCAGCACTATTATTATTATTATTATTATTTATTATTATTATTATTATTATTATTATTATTATTATTATTCCCGTCTTTCTTTGAATTTTCTTCCGTTTCTCGCCGAGTGCTTTCCGTACACCTAAGGCAGAGTAGCTCATTGTATGCATTCCCAGATTACACACGGAAATTTACAGGTAAAATATGCATTTAAAAATTGATAAATAAATAAATTCATGAATGGATGTTGCTTTCACAGCGATAATGCTCTTCTCAGTACATGAGCCGTTCCAGTTAACACGATTTTTGCACTTCCTGTAGGGATGGTAAGCCTGGTATCATTTTCAAATAGGTTTCAGTGCCTTTTTCATCACTCCTAGAGATCCTACAATCACTGGTACTGTAGTTGCCTTGAGATGCCACATTTTTTTCAATTTCTATAAGTAAGTCTTTATATTTACTGATCTTGTCAAATTCTTTCGCTGCTATATTGTGATCGCAAGGAATACTCATGTCAATTAATAAACACACCTTTTTTGTCTGATCTTTTATAATAACATCCGGTTTCTTGGCTTTTATAGCTTCGTCTGTATGTACGGGGAAGTTCCAGAGAATCGACATATTTTCTCACTCAGTCACTGCTTCAGGATGATGTTTAAACCATTTGTCAGCGGTTTTCATTTTATAATGCCGATATATTGTCCAGTTTAAATACTGGCCGATTCTGTCAAGTCTTTCTTTATATTCTACAGCTGCTAATACTCTACACCCTGAGATTAGGTGGTATATAGTTTCAATCTTATTATTATTATCATTATTATTATTATATTATTATTATTATTATTATTATTATTATTATTAGTATTATTATTATTATTATTATTATCATTATTATTTTTATTATTATTATTTTTATTATTATTATTATTATTATTATTATTATTATTATTATTATTATTATTATTATTATTATTATTATTGCCTTTGCACAGTGTCAGCTGTTCACTACCAGTGAACTAAGGTAACATCTCTTATTTTTCGAGCACCATCCGGAGTATTCGAGCGGTTTCAAGCAGTGCTGTTTTGTGCAAGTGCTCCAACCTTACTGGAGCCCCTATTTGTTCCACGTACTTCTCAAGATTTTTGCTCACTGTTCCCAGGACTCCGACAATTACTGGCACTACTGCTACCTTTTTCCTCGACCACAATGGTTCAAACTCCCAAGCTAACCGTCATATCTCTCGACTTTTCTTTCTTCCTTATCGCATAACCTGTTGTCAGCTGGGCATGCTGTCAATGATCCAGCATAGTTTATTTTCTTTCTCCAGTCAAACTATGTCCGGCTTCCTATTCTCTATCTCATGATCACACCGAATCATAAAATCCCATAGCATCTTTGCATTTCTATTTTCGACGAAGCCTTCAGGTTTGTGGTCGTACTAATTTTTTGCTCTCTCAAGTCCATACTTGTGGCAAAGTATCCAATGCACAAGCCTGGCTATATGGCCGAGGCGTCTCTTTGTGGGCTAGAGCCGTACATTGGCTGGTTTTGTCAACTGATTCTGCCCTATCACTTACTGCTGTGTTGTCTATTCTGTATTTTGTGTAGTTTGTTCTTAGTTCTTGCTCCTGCGCAGCACAGACGAGAACCTCCCTTTCCGGTTTTAAATCACTTTTAGTCATCCACAGCCATCTTTTTTGTTTGTCTGTCTTATCTTCAACATCCCTATGAAATTGACCATGCATTCTTCTCTTTACCCAACTATTTTCAGTTTCATTCGTTTTCAGGTTCTGTATAGTGCTTTATCATCGCTATCTATCATCCTACACAAGCCTGACATTCTTCTAATAATTACGGTTCTGTGGTATTATTTATATAACATGCTATGTTGTTTTCTTCTGCTATAATGCTGTATTCCCATCCAATAAGTCCTCTTTCTCCACATTTTTCATGGTACGTACAGTCTGTCTGTGTCACCTTTTGGTTGAAGTGACCCTTAACTAGTTAGCAACTTTCTTGTCTTTCTGTCTAAGCTATTTAGTTCGTCTACTGTCAATGCGATTTCCCCTGCTCCATATCTAAGGAGTGAAACCACCCAGGTGTCGATAGCTTCGATCTTATTCCGTCCGTTTAATTTTGAATTAAGGAACAGTCTCAATCTGTGCAAATACTCCACCTTAAATTTGTTTGTCATTTCTTTCTCCATCAATTTATCCATTTCCAAACTATCCAAGTACTTATAGCCCGTCTCTTCTATGTGCTACATAACCTCCCCCGAAAGTATCGATAGCCCGTCCATACATTTGTTTTTGCCTCCCTTCAAGTCTAACACACCACAGTTTCTCAGTCCCAACTCCATTCCGATTTCAGCACTGAAGGTATACACCGTATCAACGAGGGAACTGACTTCAACTTCATGTTTACCAGAAAGTTTGAGGTAATTACAGGTAGAAAAACAATAATAAATACACGCACATACACACACACGCGCGCGCGCACACACACAAACACACACACACACTAACCATCTTCTTCGTTTATCCCCAGGTATTTATAACTTCCTTTTCAGTCAAGTTCCCTGATGGTAGCGTCAGTACCTAGGTTAATTGAAGTTGTTTGCCTCTAACAAAAGTTGCTTTACCACACTTATCAAGGCCAAAATCCATCCCGATGTCATTTCCGATCTCTTTAACAATTGTTAGCAGCTCTATTAGCTTTTTGTCTCTTCCTCAAATTTCACTTCATAAGTTTCATTTTCTCACGTGCTATCCAGTCAGCTTCAGCATTATATTCTTTTTTGTTGCTGCATGTCTTCTTCCAGAACTCTTCCATTTCTTCAGTCAAAGGTGGTTCCTTTACTTCTATCTAAATTTTGCCAATTTCCCTATAAAATTTCTTAGCATCTGTCTTGAATGCCTTGTTTTGTCGATAAAATTTGATCCTTTGATCATACCTTCGAAGCCGTTGGGATTTCAGTTGTAGTCATCGTCTCAATTGTTCCTTGGTCGCAGGGAGGTTTATAAAAACTTTGATTTTATATTTTTGCCGGATTTTTCTAGCTCGTTTCGTCTTAACATTTACTCCTCTAGCAAGATCATCGAGAATTGATACATCAGCCCACAGAGATCGATCTCTTTTTATAGTGTTACTTTCTACTTATGAAGTCAGTTGACATGGTTGTTCCTTTATCGTGTCGTCCTGATACCTAGTTGAGCAATTATAACTTTAGCAGTGGAATAGATGAGGGGTTTTTTCAGGTTGTTTGGTCATTTCCCTTATTTCTTAAGATCTGTCTAAGAACAACATTATATATTACACTTATGGTGATGGTTTTATGTAGTTTAAGAACTTTGGTAGTGGTTCTCTATAGATCATGACAAACTTTGCCTTGCTGAGCTCTCTCATAATATCTTCTTTTGCTTCTATGATCTGCTCTTTACTATTCACCTCAGCTTCTGTGTTATATCTATTCTGGTGTTCTTAAGGGAAGGTCTACTTTCTCTTCTTTTTCCGCATATCTGCTTTTCGCTATTTGTTCTTCAGCTTCTTCGTTGGGATGTAATGCTAGTGCACTAAGTTTTGTGTATCTGTTACCTATTTCATCAGCATTGTTGCTGTTTTGATTTGGTCTACCATGAGATATTTGTGTCCCAATTTGGTTAATTTCAGCGTCAGTTATCCTTTTATCCTCAATGATGTCTCTGCGTATATTACGTACTCTATTTGCATCTATATATCTGCGTACTTCGTTGCCTACCACGTTTCTCCATGAAATGTACATTTGTACAATGAGATTAATTTTTCGGATTAATTGGGCTGTATAGAAAGCTTTCAACACATCTCTATAATCCTCTGTAGTCCATTTTATGTGTTTTGCTTTAGGTGATGTTTTTCAAGACGTCACTACAGGTCTAGGGTTAGGAGTATCCTGGTTTTGGTTACCTAGTAGATCATTTTCTTTTTTGAGAGTTTATTCTAGCAGCTGACTTTTCGACCCCAATTTGTTGCCCTACTGGATAACGCAGTCCTTGTTATACCGGGCGATGACAAATCAGGCATGAGTTATGGCTTGTCATTGAAGCAATGACAGTAACAATAGTAGACGGGTCTGTTTGTTCAGGGTTAACGTTTGGATATGACACCGTTTCGTTGTTCTTCAAATGGATATATTTGTCGTATCGTAGGCTGATAGATCAAAAATTGCCTCTATTGTTTTGATAGCTATGTTTCCAGGAATAAATGTTTAGTGATATTTTAAACTAAGTAACTAATTTGTTTTTATTTGATTTGCTCGTGACACGTGTTTTTCTTCTGGGTGTGTTTTTCTTCTGGGTGTGTACGCGTATCATTATTATTATTGCTGCTGTTGTTACTCTTGTTGTTACTGCTGGTATTATTATTACGACCATCATCAACAAAATTGTTACCTTAAACTCTTATCAGTTATGAGCTGAGTTTTCATTCCTTCTTCTACATAGACAATATATACAGGGTGACACAAACAAATAGGTATCCACACTGGCTACTCAATTTGGTATGCCACTACAATTTCGATTTGAACTACAGTTGAACATGTGACTGCGTTTCCAAAGCGGCTAGAAGTGGCTTCCTCTTGAGTAGTTAGCTTTAGATTAAAATAAAACTGAAAATGCAAACGTTTTGGCAAAAGTTGACAAGGGAATTTAATTTAATTATATAATACAAAAAAGTATACATAGTCTCTAACAGCTGTTTCTAGAATATTCCGGTTATTGAAACATAGTGTCTAGCAAGGATTCTGTAAGCTGAGAAACCCGTCTTCAGAGAGGTAGGGGTTAAACAGATGTAACAGTTGGAGGAATTTTATTCATCAATGATTTTGTTGCAGTTTATTTTGTCGCGAAAAGGAGGCGAATCCTACTAAAAATCTAATTGTAATGGGTATTCGTTAGGTAAATATGAGAACAAATAAAGAAAAGCGGTAATGTCTATTAGTTACATCAAAACAGAGAGAATGGTTTGATTATAATCCATGGTGAGGGGAAATAAATGTTACCAGTTCCAATGCTGGATAAAAATGATGGAAGATTGAATATGGTACACTATAGTAGGAAGAGGACAAGCAGATAGATGCTGGATATTAGATATATACTAATCGGTTTAGCGATAGGTAGTCTTGATGACGAAGGTGAAGGGGTTGTGTGTGCAAAGACAAATAGTTGAAGGATGAAGAAACGCAGGACCTACAGGTTGATTAATATTGGGAGGGAAGGGTAGTGGAGGTAATAAAGATAATAGAAATGTGATGTAGTAGGTGGTCTGATATTACTAAACAGGAAGAGAGAATCGGAGCTGGCTAAATTGTTATAGCGTTAGAAATAAAAATTGAGATTAAGATTAAGATTTGAGGATCTGTGGTGCTAATGAAAATATATTCCCACTGAGAATCAAGGGATAAAATTAAATAAGTAAGTTGATAAACCCAAAGTTAATCGAGGGTAAATAAAGATATAAATAAATAATTAAATGAACAGATTAGGGACATTTAATTACTAAGCATAAGAATAGTGAAATTAAAGTGTCCAAGGAATGTAAGAAATATCATGCTGTATTACAAAAGAAGTGGAGGCGCGTGGCTTAGTGGTTAGGGTGTTGAACGATAAGTGCGCAAATAAAGGAGATGGTGATGATCTATGAAGGAAAGATGAAAATTAGAGCTACTATGGATGTACCAAATAGGTATTACATCTTATTTAGATGATAACGATAATCTGAAATGATAGCTTTTTTACATGTCAACTTGTGGAAGACCTTATGGAATAACTCGCTCGACACGATGTTCCAATATCTGAGATATTCTAGAAACAGCTGTTAGAGACTATGTATAACTTCATAATATATAGGTAACTT